>NW_027512471.1:0-300000 GCF_048772815.1 Callospermophilus lateralis | reverse complement strand
AAGAAACTATTAGAGGTAATAAATGAATTCAGCAAAGTGGCAGGATATTAAATCACCACGCATAAATCAAAGGCATTTTTGTATATCAGCGACAAATCCTCTGAAATGGAAATGAGGACAATCACTCCATTCACAATATCCTCAAAAAAATAAATAAAATACTTGGGAGTCAACCTAACAAAAGAGGTGAAAGACTTATACAATGAAAACTACAGAACCCTAAAGAGAGAAATAGAAGAAAATCTTAGAAGATGGAAAAATATACCCTGTTCATGGATAAGCATAACTAACATCATCAAAATGACAATATTACCAAAAGTTCTCTATAGGTTTAATGCAATGCCAATTAAAATCCCAAGGTCATTTCTTGTAGAAATAGATAAAACAATTATGAAATTCATATGGAAAAATAAAAGACCCAGAATAGCAAAAACAGCTCTAAGCAGGAAGTGTGAATCAGGCAGTATACCGATACCAGACCTCAAACTATACTACAGATCAATAGTAACAAAAATAGCATGGTACTGGTGCCAAAACAGGTGGGTGGACCAGTGGTAAAGAATAGAGGACACAGAAACCAATCCACAAAACTACAACTATCTTATATTTGATAAAGGGGTTAAAAGCATGCAATGGAGGAAGGATAGCATCTTCAACAAATGGTGTTGGGAAAACTGGAATTCCATATGTAACAAAATGAAACTGAATCCCCTCCTCTCGCCATGCACAAGAGTTACCTCAAAATAGATCTAGGAGGTTGATATCAAATCAGAGACACTGCATCTGGTAGAAGAAAATTTTTGCCACAATCTACATACTGTGGGGTCGGGCTCCAAATTTCTCAATAGGACACCCATAGCACAAGAGTTAATCACTAGAATCAACAAATGGGACTTACGCAAACTAAATAGATTTTTCTCAGCAAAAGAAACAATAAGAGAGGTAAATAGGGAGCCTACATCCTTGGAACAAATCTTTACTCCTCACACTTCAGATAGAGCCCTAATATCAAGAGTATACAAAGAACTCAAAAAAATTAAACAACAAGAAAATGAATAACCCAATCAACAAATGGGCCAAAGACCTGAACAGACACTTCTCAGAGGAGGACATACTATCATCAATAAGTACATGAAAAAATGCTCACCATCTCTAGCAGTCAGAGAAAAGCAAAACAAACCCACCCTAAGATACCATCTCACTGCATTAAGATTGGCAGCCATTATGAAGTCAAACGACAACATGTGCTGTCGAGGATGTGCGGAAAAGGGCACACCTGTACATTGCTGGTGGGACTGCAAATTAGTGCAGCCAATTTGGAAAGCAGTATGGAGATTTCTTGGAAAGCTGGGAATGGAACCACCATTTGACCTATTCCCCTTCTCGGTCTATTCCCTAAACACCTAAAAAGAGCATGCTACAGAGATACTGATAAATCGATGTTCATAGCAGCACAATTCACAATGGCAAGACTGTGGAACCAACCTAGATTCCCTTCAATAGATGAATGGATTAAAAATGTGGCATTTATATAGAATGGCTTTTGACTCACAAGGTGCAGCCAGCAGACCCTTATATGTAAAGGCAAATTGTTATATGGTTTGGTTTCAGGTAAATCTTCAGAATCAGGTTGCTATGGACACGGGGGCAAACTATGAGAGATAGAAGATTGGATGGTGCATTCTCCTGCAGACCCTGACCATACACACGTGACACAACTCTCTCCAGCACTGTGTCCCAGTTGAACTCCTTGTATTTCGTGATGCAAATACCAAACTCCCAGTGCAGCAGCAAGAAACCCACGAAAAGTGGAGGATGACCAAATGGCTTGACAGTTCAAACGGGGAGACACTTAGGTTCCAGTGTCCACAGTTTACTTAGGAAGAGAGAATTCAGCACTGTGGTCTCATGTTCATTGGAAAATAAGAAACCATGTCCTCCAGGTCACATAGATGCAGACCCATCTTTGAAGGTCTCACTACAAAGGAAGCTAAAGCTCCTTACAACAAAATATATTTCAAGTGCCCAACCTCAGAGAGACTTTCTCAAGAAGTCTTTAGGCCAGCAGAGCTCCATATGTGTGGACTGTTTAACCTTTCCCTTACTTTTGGAAACTCCTTTAACACCTCCAATTTATTGAACTACTGAGCATATTTTATTCCACATATGAATTCTCAGATTTTCTAACTCTTCTCCTCTAATTGTGTTTTACTAGGGTCGAAGGTAATGACAAGGCATTGTTCTTGATGAGAGTTGGAAGATTTTTGCGTAGCATATGTTTGCGTACACATTGGATTCATTTTCCTATTTTCCATTCAAAATACTGAATCCCTGACACTAACCCATACCCTACTAGACTTTGACGATTAATCCTAATATGGTGAAGAAAAATAACCCAAAGAGTATAGAAATACAAGCAGTTCAGAGGAGGCATGGTGTATACTAGGTCTTGCCTTTTGCATGATAAAGGGTAGGTATTATAAAAATAGTCAATTTTTAATTGAAATAGTTCTACATGTATTTTTAAAGGTAACAAATATGTGACTTCCTGTCTCCTTTTCTCTGTAGCCTATTCAGCACATGTATTTTTATACACACATATAGAATCCTACCTGGTATCACACATAATTTCTTTTGAGGATACTGACTTGGAAGATAAAAATTGTGAGAAGAGATCATTCCTCCTAAACGCTGTTGGAACTGAAAGTTCAACCTATGTCAGCTTCCTAGTAGAACAACATTATACATGAATCCATGTTAAGCAAAATGAATATTTTTCGATATGTGGATTATATATATTTCATGATGAAATGCGATTGGCATATATATTGCTACTTTTTAATGTCTGTGTGTGTGTGTGTGTGTGTGTGTGACTCTCCAAGTTTTTTAAAATATGAAATATATGTGTATTATATACACTCCCTAAATTCATTCATGTTCATGTATGTGGATTTCTAATCAACTTTTCAGAAGATTATTCTCAGAAATATTCCTCCACCTGGAATACATATTTGTTTCCCATTACTGAAATCTGACTTCAGTTAATGGTTCATACAAATCCTAACATTTCTACATTAACTGACCCAGTTTAACATCAATGCAAGTAGATTACTATGGGACAAGATGTCTATTTTGAACTTCATTTCTATTCAACACTGCTACATTACTATTTCTTCACGTTTAGCCCATCATAGCATATATATTTCATCCACAAGTTCACAAATTTAGAGGCATTTGGTTCACTTTAAATCCCTTCCTGCTTTAGAACACATGTATTCATCCAGGTTTCTTGACTGGAATTTTTTGAGACTTCTTTCCAAACACATTATTTTCGATTTCCATAATCCTTTTGAAGAAAATCTCACACACCCTTCATGATAAACCATAACCTAATATTACCATTAGATGTATAACTGGTTGGAATGAATGATTGTATATCAATATTAGATTTCCTGTATATTTTCAGATATCAATTAAATGAATTATTTAAAGTGGAACCAGTTATATTATTTATTCACAGTATGGTCTACTCATGCATTATCTCTATATTCACAGACACAGCGTACACCTCTTTGTACCCCCAATACTAATTTATACGTCTTCTCAATATTACTCCCGGAAATGGTTGAAGAAATACTCATGTCACCTGATCTACATATACATTTTATCACAGTAATATTCTGGACAAAACTGCAAAGGTCACACTTATGATTTTACAAAGCCTAAATGGAAAGTGAACACGGATTACTAAAAACATCCATGTCCATGTTGCCTAATGCTCTCAAATGTCATTCTTTGGTTTCTACATATTTGTTTCTTCCTAAGATTATATATTCAAACTCAATCCTGTTGAAAATGTCTAATCCTAACACTCACTTTGTACTTTGCCTAATTTCCTATTGTCTTCCTTGATATTTGCTTTCCTACATTTTTTCCCTAGTTCATCTTTGTGACTGACTCTTCACATGTGCTGACATTGGCATTCACTCTCTAATCGAAACCCTGTTGCTAAAGATTTTTTTTTTCCAAATTCTATACTCCCACTTCTTCCGAAAACTACCGATTATCTTCCTAATCTTACCGACTATCCCTTTTGGAGTTGATGTTCCCTTCTAAATTCAATCATCCAAGGTACAAAGTCTTATGCCATTGTATATTGATTTATCCAAGAAAACTCTACTGAAGGTAATTCAATGCTAAGTATCCCAATCAAGGGCCCAATTCCCTTCTTGGCTTCAAATCTTACCTAGATTTCTGTTTTCATACATATATTTCACCTCTATGTTCTTATAAATATAGCAGATTCCCAATATCATTATTCATCCCTCAGAATAATTCCTAACCCAAATTGAACAAGTTATTAATGCTAACCATACACTGTTCCCTCAATCTAACTTTACAGAAGAGCGGGACAGAGTTGGTCTTACAATACAGGAATATAGGGGACCTTCCACCTGCTGAGAACCTCAAAGGTCCATGCAGATATGACCCCTGGAGAAGATGTAGGCAGATATGAAGGACCAAACAAGGCCTGTGTGGAGAGCTGTTCCTGGGTGCCTATGGTTGATATACCATTCTAACTTGTAAAAGTGTCACATGAAGTAGGGGTAGCCACCAGCACTTGTGCCCGTTGAACTTCTTGTATTTCATTAAGCAAATACCAAACTCCCAGTGCAGCAGCAAGAAACACCACGAAAATGGAGGATGAACAAATGGCTTCACAGTCCACATGGGGAGACACTTTGCCCCCATTGGCCACAGATTACCTACAAACAGGGAATTCAGTACTGCTGCCATATGTTCATTATTAAATAAGATACCATGTCCTCCAGGTCACATAGATGCACACCCAGCTTTGATGGTCTCACTACAAAGAAGCTATAGCTCCGGACAACAATATAAATTTAAGTGCCCAACCTCAAAGCCAGTTTCTCAAGAAGTCTTTAGGCCAGCAGAGCTCCATGTTTGGGTTGTCTTTACAATGTCCCTTACTTTGTGAAACTCCTCCACCACATCCAAGGTTGTGAACTCCTGAGAATTTCCCATTCCAGATTGGATTTATTTTCCAATTTTCACTTCTACAGTAACTGACCTAGTTTTACATCAATGCAAGTAGATTCCTATGGAATATGATGTGTATTTTGAAGTTCATTTTTATTCAACACTGTTACATTACTATTTCTTCAGTTTATGCACATAATAGGATATATATTTATTCCACAAGTTAGGAAGTTTATAGGCATTTGTTTCACTTTCAATCACTTTCTGCTTCAGAACACATGTATTCCTCCATGTTTCTTGACTGGTCTTCTCATGAGACTTCTTTCCAAACACATTATTTTCTATTTCCGTAATCACTTTTGAAACAAAACTCACACACCCTTCATTATAAACCATAACTCTAAGATTACCATTAGATGTATAACTCTTTGGAATGAATGATTGTATATCAATATAAGATTTCCTATATATTTTCAGATATCAATTCAATCCATTATTTAAGTGGAACCAGTTATATTTTTTCCCAGTATGATCTATTTATGCATTATCTCTATATTCATAGACACAGTGTACACCTCTTTGTACCCCCAATACTAATTTATTCGTCTTCACAATATTGCTCCCGTAAATGGTGGAAGAAATACTCATTTCACCTGATCTACATATACATTTTATTACAGTAATATTCTGGACACCAAATGCAAAGGTCACACTTATTATTGTACCAAAGCCTAAATGGAAAGTGAGCATGGATTACTAAAAACATCCATGTCCACATTGCCTAATTCTCTCAAATGTCAATCCTATTCCTGACTACATATGTGTTTCTTCCTAAGATTATATATTCAACCTGAACCCTTTGAAAATGTCTAATCCTATCACTTTATAGTTTGCCTGATTTTGTAATGTCTCTATTGATATCTGCTTTCCTACATATTTCCCAAGTTCATCATTGTGATTGACTCTTCACATGTGCTGACAAACATATTCACTCTCTAACCAAAACCCTATTGCTAAAGATCTTTTGTTCCAAATACTATACTCACTCTTCTTCCTATACCTACCGACTATCTTCCTAATCCTACCGACTATCCCTGTTTGACTGGATGTTCTCTTGTACATTCAATGATCCAAGGTAGAAGATCCTATGCCATTGATTATAGATTTATTTTAGACATCTGTGCAGAAAGTAATTCAATGCTAATTATCCAAGTCAAGGTCCCAATGCCATTCTGGGCTTCGAATCTTACCTAGATTTCTGTTTTTATAATTATATTTCACCTCTATATTCTTTTAAATATTTTAGGTTCCAAATACCATCATTCATCCAGCAGAATGATTTCTAACCCAAATCAAACATGTTGTTAACCTTAACCATTCACTGTTCCATCAATCTAACTTTACGGAAGAGCAGGGATAGAGTTGGTCTTAAAACACAGGAATGTATGAGATATTTCACCTGATGAAAACCTCAAAGGTACATGCATAAATGATCCCTGAAGAAAATGAAGGCAGCTATAAAGGACCTGAGAGAGCAAAAGTCATCTTCAATGGCAAACAACCTGGTCAGGATGAAGGGTTCTGTCTGAATCAGCCTCTCTCTTCTTAATGTAGAGAAAATGGACCAAACCCAGCCTGTGTGGGTAGCTGTTCAAGGGCGCCTATTATTGATATACCATTCTAACTTGTGAAAGTGTAACAGGAAGTAGGGGCAGCCTCCTTCTCATGTGACACTTGGAAGCCACTGGTAGGACAAAGTGATTGCCAAGGCAGTAACCTCATTGAGTTCCTGAAGGAAGTGACCTCACCTCACTTCCTTGGTGATTAAAATCTCTGAACTTGGGATTCATGAAGCCAGTCACCCATAGCCAGTCTCAGTCCCAGTCCCAGTGGTCACACTTGTTTGGATTTACCAAAGACAGAGTCAGTCTTTCTTGGTAACTACTGATGTGAGGATGGCCAAATGCCAGGAAAGCTCTGAAGAGGAGCCGTTTCTGAGAAAGCAGGTAGTGGCTCACCTCTGGCTCCTGACACCTTCACAGAGTTAGCCAAGGAGACCAGATCTGACACAGGTCAGGCCATTTCAGGGGAATATAGTATGGTCCACCAGTCAGAGGACACTCTGGATATTCACAGACCTACTTGAGTTAAGGAGGTGCCTTTGTGGGTGTGGGTGTGAGTTTGTGGTTTTGTCTAATGTTTTGAGAATAGGTAGGAAAGGCGGTTTGTTTGGATTGGAGTGGACTGTTTCTAGTAAGTCGTTTGACAAGGCGAGTGCTTCTATGTCTGTGTTTCACACTCTGTCCGTGGTTGTAGACATTAGAAAAGACAATGCATCAAGGATGTGTCCTGTCTAGTAGAATGCTTCCCAGCATTCTTCCTGCCCGATTTAGGAATGGACTGTGGCTCGCCTTATGCATGGGAAATACCTACTAACTTTCTAAGTTCCTGTTTTCTTCCTGAATTCCGGCAAATCTCAAGAATAGGCCCATGGTTTTGAGTCCAAGATATGTACCACCTCCAAGCTCTGTGACATGGCCATGTACTTGATAGCTGTAGGGAATGGGAACATCTTAGAAAACTCAAATAACTGTGTGACCAGTAAACTCTCAGTGGAGAGACCCTGCTTTGGTTTATTTGCATACTTATGGTTATGTTGCCCTGAATGTCAAGAAGGTCTTTGCCTCAGGCCACCCCTTTGTGAAGCCTGAAGAAAACTGTTTTCAAATGGAAATAAATGGGCATAACATGTTGCTCTTTGCTTAATTGCTTTGGAAAGGGATGTGTCCGAATCAGCCTCTTTTGCCTCTGTGAGGTTGTGGCTTAGATTCTCAGCACATGATAGATCTAAAGATAGATTCCATGTGTGCAATCAAAACCAAAATGGCAAAAAAATTAGTCATTGTGGATGAGTCTCTTGAATTCCTCTGTTAGGTTCTTTACCTCCATCAAGTGTGAATAGGAATCCTTTAGGTCAAATGAGTTCTTCAAAGCCCTGCAGAGGTGCTTGTGTTTTCTCAAGACTCCAAATCACATAAAGAATCTATACCTGAGAGTCAGTAGGCCTGAAATTGGAGAAGGAGAGCAGTATTAATGGCAGGCCTATTTGATCACTCCTGGTTCACAGGAAGGGTGTCCATGTCACCCTGACTTTAGGCAAATGAGGGGCAAGCAACATTATTTTGGACACTCTCTTGGGATGCATTCCGCATGGTAACCTCCAGCCAGAGGTTATGATGAATGTCTATATTTAAGAAGATGAGGGCCATGTGGGTGTATTTTGGTTTTAATTGTGGTCATTCTTGTGGCAGTTGGAAGAGATGACTGGATCCACCTGGGCATGAACTCTGGTGTCATTCCCCTTAGAGACTGAGTTCTGGAACACACATCAAGGAAGAATTGCCATAAATTGTGTGGGGATTTTAAGAGGCCATGCATGAGAGTCGCCCTTGGAAACTGAGATCTATGCCCACGGTGGCTTTCCACAGAGCACTGGGAATCTCAGACAGGATATCACATGATTTAATTCTGAAAGACTTGGCAGCCATATTTGATAGTCAAAACACACATGGACCTCAATTGTAGACCTCAATGGGCGTGGCTTCATGTGACCTTTTGGCCATGCTCTGGGAAGCCTTGCCTGTGAGAGTTCTCCAGAGCTTTCATTGAAATGATCTTCCTCAACATTGAATAATTCCTGAATGAATTGAAATAAACAGTGCCTCCAACTTTATCCTTGAAAATTGGCTAGATAAATACCATGATATTTTTAAAATTCCAATGACCAGGTGGCACTGAAGAACCTTTGGATGTCCTGTTGCTGATCATGAGTGTACCAGACAGTGCCTTGATTAACTGGTTTTCATGAATATGGTGTAGAACAGAGATGCCAGTAATTTGGAGCCTGTAGAATAGTGGGCCTAGAGCAGAGGTGATTAAGTGTGTGATAAAACATCTGTGGTGGGGTCATGTGGATCTGCCATTGTCTTCCAAATGACTTGTGACTGACATGGTGCAGCCAGCAGAACATTGTATGTAAACGCATCATGTTATATGGAGAGGTTTAAGGACAATGTTCAGAATCAGGTTGCTATGGTCACGGAGGCAATATGTGGTATACAAGCCCTGTTGGTGCATTCTCCTGCAGACCCTGACCCACCACATGTGACAGAACTCCCTCCAGCACTGTGGTCAAGTTTAACTCCTTGTATTTCATGAAACAAATACAAAACTCTGAGTGCAGCAGGAGACATTATAAAAAGTGGAGGATGATGAAATGGCTTCACAGTCCACATGGGGAGACACATAGACCCCAGTGGCCATAGTTTACCTACAAAGAGAGAATTCAGCAATGCTGCTTCATGTTAATTGGAAAATTATAAACCATGTGCTCAAGGTCACAGAGATGCATAAACAGCTTTGATGGTCTTACTAGAAAAAAAGCTAAAGCTCCTGAAAACAACATATATTTCAACTGTCCATCTTAGAGGCAGTTTCTGCAGAGTCTTTAGGCTGGCAAATCTTCATGTTTGTGGAGTATTTACATAGTCCCTTACTTTTGGAAACTCCTCTACCATCTCCAAGGTTGTGAAATCCCGAGCAGTTTTCATTTCAGGTATGAATTCAAAGATTTTCTAACTCTTTTCCTCTAATTGTGTCTTACATGGGGTGAAAATAATGTAAAGTTATTGTTCTAAATGAGAGTGGGAAAATTTTTGTGTAACACTAATTTGCATACACATTGATCCATTTTCCAATTTTCCATTTGAAATACTGAATCCCTGACAGTAACTCATACCCTACTATACTCTGACTACTAATCCTAATATGATGGAGAATAATACCCAAACAGAATGAAAATACAAGCAGTTCAGTGGAGACATGGTGTACAGTTGGACTTCCCTTTTGCATGATTAAGGGTAGGTGTTATAAATCTACTCAATTTTTAATTGAAATAGTCCTCCATGTGTTTTTAAAGTTCACAAATATGTTAATATGTCTCCCTTTCTCTGTAGCCTACTCAGCACATGTATTTTTATATGCACATAGAGAATCCTACCTGGTATCACACGTACATTTTCATGAGTTGGCTGAATTGGCAGATACAAATTGTGAGAAGAGATCAGTCCTCCTAAACCCTGTGGGAACTGAAAATTCAAACTATGTGTGAGCTTCCCAGTAGAACAATATTATACATAAATCCATGTTCAGTATAATAAATATTTTTGCATCTGTGGATGATGTATATTACATGATGAATTATGATTAGCATGTATTTATTGATACTTTTTAATGTATATTTGTGTTTATTTAAAAAAAAGAAAAAAATATATATATATATATATATATATATATATATATATCTCCAGATTTCTCAAAATATGAAATATATGTGTCTTATACACACTCTGTAAATTCATTCATGTTCATGTATATGGATTTATAATCAACTTTTCAGAAGATAATTCTCAGAAATATTCATCCACCTGAAATACATATTTGTTTCCCAGTACTGAAAACTAACTTCAATCAATGGTGTTTACAAATCCTAATATTTCTACAGTAACTGACCCAGTTTAACATCAATGCCAGTAGATTCCAATGGGACATGATGTCTATATTGACCTTCATTTTAATCCAACACTGGTACATTACTATTTCTTCAGTTTTTGCACATCATAGGATATGTATTTCATCCACAAGTTCACAAATATATAGGAATTTGTTTCACTTTCAAACACTTCTTGCTTCAGAACACATGTATTCCTCCATGTTACTTGATTCATCTTTTCATGAGACTTCTTTCCAAATACATTATTTTCAATTTCCATAATCAATTTCGAAGCTAAACTCACACACTCTTCATGATGAACCATAACATTAATATTAACATTCGATGTATAACTGGTTGGAATGAAAAATTGTATATCAATATAAGATTTCCTCTATATGTTCACGATTCAATTCAATCCATTATTTAAAGTTGGAACCAGTTATGTTTTTTATTCACAGTATTGTCTATTAATGCATTATCTCTATATTCATAGATACAGTGTACTCCTCTTTGTCCCTTCAATACTAATTTATACGTCTTCAAAATATTGCTCCCAGAAATGGTGGAAGAAATACTCATGTCACCTTATCTATATATAGATTTCATCACAGGAATATTCTGGACACAAAAAGCGAAGGTCACACTCATGATTGTATCAAAGCCTAAATGCCAAGGGAGCGTGGATTACTAAAAAGAACCATGTCCAGGTTGCCTAATGCTCTCACATGTAAATCCAATTGGTGACTACATATTTGTTTCTTCCTAAGATTATATATTCAACCTCAAACATGTTGAAAATGTCTAATCCTATCACTCACTTCATACTTTTCCTGATTTTGTAATATCTTTATTGATACCTGCTTTCATACATATTTCCCCCAGTTCATCATTGTGACTGACACTTCACATATGCTGACATTTACATTCACTCTCTACCCGAAACCCTATTGCTAAAGAACTTTTGGTCCAAATCCTATACTCACTCTTCTTTCTAAACCTACTGACTATCTTCCTAATGCTACTGACTATAGTTTTTTGACTCGATGTTCTCTTCGACAATCAATTATCCAAGGTATAAGGTCCTATGCCATTGTATATCAATTTATCTGAGACACATGTGCAGAACATAATTCAAACCTAAGTATCCCACTCAAGGGCCCAGTTCCCTTCTGGCTTCCAATCTTACCTAGATTTTTGTTTTTATACTTATATTTTACCTATATATTTTTGTAAATATCACAGGCTCCCAATACCATTATTCATCTGGCAGAAAGATTCCTAACGCAAATCAAACATGTTATTAACCCTAAACATACACTTTTCCCTCAATCTAACTTTACAGAAGAGGAGGGACAGAGTTGGTCTTACAATACAGGAATGTAGGGGATCTTCCACCTGCTGAGGACATCAAAGGTATATGCAGAAATGATCCCCTGAGATGATGAAGGAAGCTATGAAGGACCTGAGAGAGCAAAAGACATCTTCCATGGCAAACTATCTGGTCAGGATGAAGGGATGTGTCTGAATCAGCCTCTACCTTCTTAATGTAGAGAAGATGGACCAAACCAGGCCTGTGTGGAGAGCTGTTCACAGGTACCTATGGTTGGTATACCATTCTAACTGTGAAAGTGTGACAGGAAGTAGGGACAGCCTCCATCTCATGGGACTTTTAGATGTAACTTTTAGGACAAAGTGGTTGCAAAGTCAGTGACCTCATTCAGTTCCTGAAGGAAATGACCTCACCTCACTGCCTTGGTGATGGAACTCTCTGGACGTTTGATCCTGGAAGACAGGCACCAAGAGCCAGTCACAGTCCCAGTCCCAGTGGTCTCACTTGTTTTGATTTATCAAGAACAGAGTCAGTCTTTCTTAGTACCTACTGATGTGACGATGGCCAAATGACAGGAAAGCTCTGAAGAGGAGCTTTTCCTGGGAAATCAGGTAGTGGCTCACCCATGGCTCCTAACAACTTCAAAGTGTTGGCCAAGGAGACTAGATCTGATACAGGACAGGCCATTTTGGGGGAACATACAATGGCCCACCATTCCGAGGACACTCTGGATAGTCACAGACTTACTTGAGCAAAGGAGGTGCCTTTGAGTGTGTGTGTGTGGGTTTGTGGTTTTGTCTCATGTTCTGAGAATAGGAAGGAAAGGCTCTTTGTTTGGATTGGTGTGGACTGTTTCCAGTAAGTCGTTTGACAAGGCGAGTGCTTCTATGTCTGTGCATCCCACTTTGTCCGTGGTTGTAGACATTAGAAAAGAGAATGCATCAATGGATGTGTCCTGTCTAGTAGAAAGCTTCCAAACTTTCATCCTGCCCAATTTACAAATGGACTGCAGCTTGTCTTATTGAAGGGCAACATCTGCTCTCTTACTAAGTTTCTGTTTTCTTCCTGAATTCTGGAAACTCTCCAGAATAGCCTCATGGTTTTGTGTCCAAGATATGTACCACCTCCAAGCTCTGTGATATGGTGATGTACTGGATAGCTGAAGGGAATGGCGAGCATCTAAGAAAACTCAGATATCAGTGGGACCAGGAAAGTCTCAGTGGAGAAACCCTTCTTTCGGGCTTTTGCTTACCTATTGTTCTGCTGCCCAGAATTTCAGGAAGGTTTTTACCTCAGGATACTCATTTGTGAAGCCTGAAGAAAACAGTTTTCAAATGGAAATGAATGGGCATCACCTGTGGCTCTTTGCTTAATTTCATTGGAAATGGATGTTTCTGAAACAGCCTCTTGGCCCTGTGTGAGGCTGTGGTTAGATACTCAGCACCTTATACATCCCACGTGTTCATCCAAAACCAAAATGGCCAAAAGAGCAGTCCTTGTGGATGAAGTCTCTCCCTACCTCTGTAAGGTTCCTGACCTCTATCAAGTGAGAATAGGGTGCCTTTGGGTCAAATGAGTTCTTCAAAGCCCTTCAGAGGCTAGCCCATAGATGATTCCAATGATTCCAATTCACATGAAGATTCTAAACCCCACAGTCAGTAGTCCTCAAATTGGAGAAGCAGAGCAGTATTAACGGCAGGCCTATTTGATCAGTCATGGTTCACAGAAAGGTGTTCAGGCCACACCAACTTTAAGCAAATGAGGGGCAAGGGAGCTTATTTTGGACACTGTCTTGGGCTGTGACCCTCATGGAAACCTCCATCCAGAGGTTAAAATGAGTGTCTATATGGAAGAAGATGATGGCCATGTGGAAGTGTTCTGGTTTTAATTGTGGTTATTAGTGTGGTTGTTGAAAAATATGACTGGCTCCACCTGGTCTTGAACTCTGGTGTGATTCCCCTTAGAGACTGAGTTCTGGAACTGATCTCAGAGAAGTATTGCCATGAGTTTTGTTGGGATTTTAGAAGGCTATGCATGAGAGTCACCCTTGGAAACTGAGATCTGTGCCCAGGAAGGCTTTCCACAGAGCACAGGAAATCTCAGCCAGGTTATCACATAATATTTTTCTGAAAGAATTAGCAGCCATAGTTGAGAGGCAAAACAGGCAAGGATTTTACATTGTAGACCTCAATGGGCCTGGCTTCATGTGACCATTTGGCAACACTTTGGGAAGCCTTGCCTGTGAGAGTTATCCAGAGCGTTCATTGAAATGGGCTTCCTCACCATTTAATGGTTACTGAATTAAATGAAAACCTCAGTGCCTACAACTTCATCCTTGAAAAATGGGCTCGATAAATACCATGAAATTTTTGAAATTCCCATGACCAGGTGGCACTGGAAAACCATTGGAGATCCTGTTGCTGATCATGAGTGTACCAGAAAGTGCCTTGATTGACTGGGTTTCACAAAAAAATTGTGTAGAACAGAGATGCCAGTAAGTTGGAACCTGCTGAGTAGTGGGCCTAAAGCAAAGGTGGGTAGGTGTGAGATAAAACATCTCTGGTGGATTTATGTGGATCGGCCGTTGGCTTTCAAATGGCTTGTGACTGACATGATGCAGCCAGCAGACCCTTATATGAAAAGGCATCTTGTTATATGGATAGGTTTCTGGGCAATGTTCAGAATCAGGTTGATATGGTCAAGGGGGCAAGCTATGTTGGACATAAGCCTGGTTGGTGCATTCTCCTGCAGACTCTGTCCCACCACACGTGACAGAACTCCCTCCAGCACTGTGTCCCAGTTGAACTCCTTGTATTTCATGAAGCAAATACCAAACTCCCAGTGCAGCAGCAAGAATCACCACGAAAAGTAGAGTATGACCAAATGGCTTCACAGTCCACACGAAGAGACACTTATCCCCCAGTTGCCACAGTTTACCTACAAAGTGAGAATTCAGCACTGCTGCCTCATTTTCATTGGAAAATAAGATACCATGTCTTCCAGGTCACATAGATGTTGACCCAGTTTTGATGCACTCACTACATAGGATGCTAAAGCTACCGACAACAACATACATTTCAAGTGTCCCAACTCAGAGGCAGTATCTCAAGAAGTCTTTAGGCCTGCAGAGCTCCATGTTTGTGGAGTGTTTACCTTGTCTTTTATTTTTGGAAAGTCATCTACCACCTCCAAGGTTGTGAACTCCTGAGCATATTCCATTCCGGGTATGTATTCACAGATTTTCTAACTCTTATCCTCTAATTGTGTATTTCTTCCAGCGAGGGTAATATCAAGGGATTGTTCTTAATGTGAGTGGGAAGATTTTTGTGTAGCACATATTTGCAAACACATTGGGTTTACTTTCCTATTTTCCATTCGAAATACTGAATCTCTGACACTAACCCATACCCTACTAGACTCTGACTACTAATCCTTATATGATGGAGAATAGTAACCCAAACAGAATACAAATACCAGCAATTCAGCGAAGGCATGATACGTAGTTGGACATCCCTTTTGGATTATATTGTGTAGGAGTTAAAATATATATTTAATGTTTATTGACATAGTTCTCCATGTGTTTTTAAAAATTAACAAATATGTGAATTCCTCTCTCCCTTTTCTGTAGCCTATTAAGCACATGTATTATTATATGCACAAATAGAATCCTACCTGGTATCACATGTACATTCTTCTGAGGTGGCTGACATGGCAGATAAAAATTGTGAGAAGAGATCACTCCTCCTAACCTCTGTTGGAACCGAAAATTTAACCTATGGGTGAGCTTCCTAGTTGACCAACATTATGCATAAATCCATTTTCAGTAAAATGTATATTTTTGGATAAGTGGATGTTATATATTTAATGAAGAATTTCGATTGGCATATATATTGCTACTTTTTAATGTCTCTGTGTGTGTGTGTTTGTGTGTGTGTGTGTGTGTGTGTGTATATATATATATATATATATATATATATATATATATATATATATATATATATACTCTCCAGATTTTTCAAAATATGAAATATATGTGTCTTATTATACACTTCCTAAAATCATTTATATTCATGTATGAGGATTTATAATGAACTTTTCACAAGATTATTCTCAGAAATATTCATCCACCTGAAATACATATTTGTTTCCTAATACTGAAAACTAACTTCAGTGAATGGTGCATACAAATCACAATATTTTGAAATTGCAAGAGGGCCGTGAATAGAGAGCATCATACCCATTGTACCGTGCCACTGCGCAGGTGACTAACGACTAAGAACGACAAAAAACTATCTTGTTAGGAACTTACAGCAAAATGGGGGTGCACTGAAACCTAGAAGAAGGATTTCTAGCACTGAGGTCCGGTAAATGAGTCCCAAACATGAGCCAACTCTGCGACCGGAGATCCTGTCTGACTGATCTGCGCGACCCGTCCAGTGGCTACAGACAGCAGGGCACCACCGAGATGCGATCAATAATCACGGATAACGTTGATGCAGATTCTGTGGAATTCTGCCAGTAGAGTCCCCACTGAGCCCTGGGCTGAGTTCAGGGTTTCAGATGGGGAAGGAAGTGGTACAGTTCTAACCCCCACAATAGAAACTCCACAAAGGAAACCAACGGCCACCATCTTGGTGAGCTGAAGTAACGACAGCCACTCCCCTACAGATTGCAACAATAAAACAGGTGCTGTTACTCAGCTCATTTCCCATACTTCGGGGAATTTGCATCAAATCTCTCCTAGGCTTTCTGGGGGAGAGATTATCAGAGCGAGCCTGCATAAAGACAGGGGAAAACTAGAGGCACCTGACTTTCAACTCCCCCTCCCATCAGTGGTGAAAAAAAACTGTCTAGCCAGCGCTGAGAGAGGGGCAAGCGGAAAAAAAAATCAAAACAATAGAGTGCCGGGGTTCCCAATAGCCAACTGTGCAATCAGAGATCCGGGCTGATTGAATCATGCAGCCAGGCCTGCTGTTACAGATGGCGGGGCACCACCGAGAAGTGACCTGAAGCAGGGAGAAATGTTGCTGCGGATTCTGTGGAATCCTGCCGGCTGAGCTCCCACTGATCCCCGGGCTGAGTTTGGGAATTCAGACAGGGAAGAAAGTGGTATAGTTCTATCCCCCACAAAAGAAACTCCACCAAGGAAACCAGCGGCCACCATCTTTGAGATCTGAAGTAACCACCGCCCCTCTCCAATAGATTGCAACAATAAAACAGATGTGTGTTACTCAGCTCATCTCTCATACAGCGGGGAATTCGCATAAAATGTCTCCTAGGCTTTCCGGGGGAGGGTTAATCAGAGCAAGCTTGCATAAAGACGCAAGAAAAAGTAGAGACACCTGACTTTCGACTCCCCCTACCATCAGTGGCAATAACGAAACGTGTATAGCCAGTGCTGGGGGAGGGGCAAGCAGAAAAAATCAAAACAATAGAGTGTCTGGGTTCCCAAAAGACACCCTCCACACCCAACAAACGGCAGGCACAGAGTACAGTTTGAACTGCCGAGAGGCATCACTCAGGGAAAATCTGGTCTAGAAAAAGAAACCAGGACAAGCAGGAGAAACCAAAGGACTAGAAGGCAGGCCCTTGTGACTGGGCGGCTGGAGACCGCAGGCCCGCACGTGACATTCCACCCACTGCCTGAGTGACTGGGGGGCTGAGGAATGCCCGCCCGCCGGCAACCGAGCGTGAGACTGCGTGGCTAGAGATTGCCAACCCAACGGCGACAGCCCACCTGCTGCCCGCGTGACTGGGCGGCTGGAGACCGCCTGCCCGCTGGCGACCAACCGCGCAATTGGGCGGCTGGAGACCACCCGCCTGCCAGTGACCCAGAGCTGAAACAAACCAGAGACAGTCAAGTCCCACCCCCCAATTCGGACACCTCGGCAAGGAGCCTGGGGCCCGCCAAAGCAGAGAGGTGACATCACTGGAGCTCGGCCTTCGGAATTACTTCCAAGCAGAATCCACTTTAGCAGGCATAGTTTACCAACACAAAGGAGAGACAACAGAGATATACAACACCAAAACAAATCTAAAGAATAAAGCAGAAACACAGCAATCAAATAGAGCTGGAAAGTAACGTGAACATCATGAAAAAACAAGGACAAAAAAGGAGTACAAACAATGCAGGACAACTTAATTCTACAGGAGGACCTTGAAGCATCAGAAACAGGGATAGGGAAAGAACTCAAGGCATACCGAACTCAGATGGAAAGGAATATTAGAGAAGACATGAGGCAGCAAGTCCAAGCAATAAAAGTATATTTTGAAAATGAATTAAACAAACAAATTCAAATGGCAAAGAATGAGCATTACCAGGAGATAGAGATCTTAAAAAAAATATTAAACAGTAATCCTAGAAATGCAGGAAAATATAAACCAAATTAAAAACTCAAACGAGAATATTACAAATAGACTAGATCAAGTAGAAGTCAGAACATCAGATAATGAAGACAAAGTTTATCAACTTGAAAAGAATTGAGTAAACACAGAAAAGATGCTTAAATCCCACCAGGAATTTATTCAAAAGATATGGGATGTCATAAAAAAACAAAAAACAAATTTAAGAGTCATCAGGATAGAAGAAGGCATAGAGATTCAAACCAAAGGAATGGACAACATATTAAATGAAATAATTCTATAAAACTTCCCAGAGATGAATGATGGATTGGATTACCAATTCCTGGAAGCCTACAGGACCCCAAATATTCAAAACCAAAATAGACCAACTCCAAGACATATAATTATGAAGATAGCCAACATACAGAACAAGGAGAGAATATTAAAAGCTACAAGAGAAAGGAGGCAGATTACATTCAGGGGTAAACCAATTAGGTTAACAACTGATTTTTCATCACATTCGTTGAAAGTGAGAAGATCCTGGAACAATGTAATTCAAATGCTGAAAAAAAAAAAGAATTCCAACCAAGAATACCATATAAAGCAAAGTTAAGCTTCAGATTTGACAATGAAATTAAAGTCTTTCACGATAAACAAAAGCTAAAACAATTCTCAGCCAGAACACCAGCACTGCAAAGCATTTTGTGCAAAATACTACAAGAAGAAGAGTTAAAAAATAGTGCCCAAAACTAACAGTGGGAAGTATCTCAGTAAAGCGGGAGGAAAGTAACCAAAAAAGTAAAAACTATCCAAACTAAAATATAATAAATAAATAAACATGACTGGAAGTACAAATCATATTTCAATTGTAACCTTAAATGTTAATGGCCTAATTTCACCAATCAAGAGACATGTGCTAGTGACCTGGATCAAAAAAACAAATCCAACAATATTCTGCGTTCAGAGGACTCATATGATAGGAAAAGACATACACAGGCTGAAGGTAAAAGGTTGGGAAAAATCATAACACTCACACGGCCCTCAGAAGCAAGAAGGATTTGCCATACTCATATGGAATAAAATCAACTTCAAACCTAAGTTAATCAAAAGGGATAAAGAATGACACTATATTCTGTTAAAAGGAATCATCCACCAACAAGAAAAAAACAATTATCAATTTGTATGCACCAAGCAATGGAGGTGCAACGTTCATAAAACAAACTCTCCTCAAGTTCAAGAGTCAAATAGACTACAACACAATAATTATGGGTGACTTCAACATACCACACTCGGCATTAGAGAGATCCTCTAGACAAAAACTGAATAAAGAAACTATAGAACTCAACAGCACAATCAATAACCTAGACTTAACCGACATATATAGAATATATCAACCATCATCAAGTGGATACATGTTCTTCTCAGCAGCACATGGATACTACTCAGAGATACACCATATATTATGCCATAGGGCAATTCTTAGTAAATATAAAGGCATGGAGATTATACCGTGCACCATATATGATCATAATGGAATAAAACTGGAAATCAATGAGAAAAGAAAGAAGGAAAAATCCTACATCACATGGAAAATGAACAACATGCAACTGAATGATCAATGGGTTACAGAAGACATAAAGAAGGAGATAAAAAAATTCTTAGAGACAAATGACAATACAGACACAACATACAGGAATCTATGGGACACAATGAAAGCAGTTTTAAGAGGGAAATTCATTTCTTGGAGTTCTTTCCTCAAAAAAAGAAAAATACAACAAATAAATGAACTTAAACTACACCTCAAAAACCTAGAAAAGGAAGAGCAAAACAACAGCAAATGTAGTAGAAGACAAGAAATAATTAAATTTAGAGCAGAAATCAATGAAATTGAAACAAAAAAAAAGTTGAAAAAATTGATAAAACTAAAAGTTGGTTCTTTGAAAAAATAAATAAGATCGACAGGCCCTTAGCCATGCTAAGGAAAAGAAGAAGAAAGAGAATTCAAATTACTAACATATGGGATGAAAAATGCAATATCACAACAGACACTACAGAAATACAGAAGATAATTAGAAAGTATTTTGAAACACTATATTCCAACAAAATAGAATATTGTGAAGATATTGATAAATTTCTTAAGTCATACGATCTGCCCAGATTGAGTCAGGAAGACACAAACAATTTAAACAGGCCAATAACAAAGGAAGAAATAGAAGAGGCAATCAAAAGACTACCAACCAAAAAAAAGCCCTGGACCGGATGGGTATACAGCGGATTTCTACAAAACCTTCAAAGAAGAATTAAAACCAATATTTTTTCAAGCTTTTTCAAGAAATAGAAAAAGAAGGAGCTCTTCCAAATTCATTCTATGAGGCCAACATCACCCTGATCCCGAAACCAGACAAAGAAACTTCAAAGAGAGAATACTACAGACCAATATCTCTAATGAACTTGGATGCAAAAATTCTCAATAATATCCTGACGAATCAAATACAAAAGCATATCAAAATAATTGTGCACCATCATCAAGAAGGATTCATCCCCGTGATGCAAGGATGGTTCAATATACGAAAATCAATAAATGCCATTCACCACATCAATAGAATTAAAGACAAGAACCATATGATCATCTCGATAGATGCAGAAAAAGCACTTGACAAAGTTCTGCATCCCTTTATGTTCAAATCACTATAAATACTAGGGATAACAGGAACTTACCTCAAAATTTTAAAAGCTATATATGCTAAACCTCAGGCTAGCATCATCCTAAATGGAGAAAAACTGAAGGCATTCCTTCTAAAATCTGGAACAAGACAGGGATGCCCTTTATCACCACTTCTATTCAATTTAGTTTTGAAATACTAGCCAGAGCAATTAAACAGACCAAAGAAATTAAAGGCATAAAAATAGGAAAAGAAGAATTTAAAGTATCACTATTTGCAGATGACATGATAATATATTTAACAGACACAAAAAGGTCTACAAAGAAATGGCTAGAGTTAATAAATGAATTCAGAAATGTGGCAGGATATATAATTAACACGCATAAATCAAAGGCATTCCTGTATAACAGCAACAAAACTTCTGAAATGGAAATGAGGAAAACCACTCTATTCACAATATCCTCAAATAAAATAAGATACTTGGGAATCAACCTAACAAAAGTGGTGAAATATTTATATAATGAAAACTACAGAACTCTAAAGAGAGAGATAGAAGAAGATCTCAGAAGATGGAAACATGTGCCCTGTTCATGAATAGGCAGATCTAACAACATAAAAATGGCAATATTACACAAAGTTCTCTACAGGTTTAATGCAATGCCAATCAAAATCCCAACGGCATTTCTTGTAGAAATAGATAAATCAATCATGAAATTCATATGGAAAAACAAAAGACCCAGAATAGCAAAAGCAACTCTAAGCAGGAAGTGTGAATCTGGAGGTATAGCGATTCCAGAGTTCAAACTGTACTACAAAGCAACAGTAACAAAAACAGCATGGTACTGGTACCGAAAAAAGCAGGTGGACCAGTGGTACAGAAGAGAGGACACAGAAACCAATCCACAAAATTACAACTTTCTTATATTTGATAAAGGGGCTAAAAGCATGCAATGGAGGAAGGGTAGCATCTTCAACAAATGGTGCTGGGAAAATTGGAAATCCATATGCAACAAAATGAAACTGAATCCCGTTCTCTCGCCATGCACAAAATTTAACTCAAAATGGATCAAGGATCTAGATATAAAATCAGAGACACTGCATTTCATAGAAGAAAAAGTTGGCTACGATCTACATACTGTGGGGTCGGGCTCCAAATTTCTTAATAGGACGCGCATAGCCCAAGAGTTATTAACAAGAATAAAAAAATGAGACTTACTTAAACTAAAAAGTTTTTTTTCTCTGCCAGAGAAACAATAAGAGAGGTAAATAGAGAGCCTACATCCTGGGAACAAATTTTTACCCCTCACACTTCAGATAGAGCCCTAATATCCTGAATATACAAATAATTCAAAAAAAAAAACTATCAATAAGATAACAAATAACCTAATCAACAAATGGGGCAAGGACCTGAAATGACACTTCACCAAGGAGGACATACAATCAATCAACAAGTACATGAAAAAATGCTCACCACATCTAGCAGTCAGAGAAATGCAAATCAAACCCACCCTAAGATACCATCTCACTCCAGTATGATTGGCAGCCATTATGAAGTCAAACAACAAGTGTTTACGAGGATGTGGGGAAAAGGGGACACTTGTACACTGCTGGTGGGACTGCAAATTGGTGAAGCCAACATGGAAAGCAGTATGGGAATTCCTGGAACATAGGAATGGATCCACCATTTGAACCAGCTATCGCCCTTCTCGGACTATTCCCTGAGGATCTTAAAAGAGTGTACTAAAGGGATACTGCCACATCAATGATCATAGTGGCACAATTCACAATAGCTAGACTGTGGAACCAACCTAGATGCATTTCAATAGATGAATGGATAAAAAAAATGTGGCATCTATACACGATGGATGCAGCACTAAAAAATGACAAAATCATAGAATTTGCGGGGAAATGGATGGCATTAAAGCAGATTATGCTAAGAGAAGCTAGCCAATCCTTAAAAAAAATGGCAAATGTCTTCTTTGATAAAAAGAGAGTAACTAAGAATAGAACAGTGAGGAAAAGCATGAGGAAAAGATTAATATTAAACAAAGATGAGTGGGAGAGAGAAAGGGAGAGAGAAGGGAAAGCATATGGAAATGGTAGTAGACCCTCATTGTTACATAAAATTACATATAAGACGTTGTCAGGGGAAAGGCGGGAACAAGAGAGAGAAGTGAAGAATAGCAGATGAGGAAGAGAGGGAAGATAGGATGGGAGGGGAGGGGGGATAGTAGGGGATAATAAAGGTAGCAGAGGACAACAGTCACTAATATGACATTATGTAAAAATGTGAATGTGTAACTGATGTGATTCTGCAATTCGTATTTGGGGAAAATTGGGAGTTCATAACCCATTTGAGTCAAATGTATGAAAGATGATATATCATGAGCATTGTAATGTTTTGAAAAACCAATAAAAATAAATAAACAAAGGTTTAAAATTGAGTGGGAAGAAATCAGCTAAAAAAGAGTTGAGATGCATTCATTTTGATAAGCAGAAAGTTTGTTTTGTGTAGTTGTAAATATCACAAATTTATTTTACCAGAAAACTGGCTTTTAAAAATGAACATATATTGAGATTAAAGGATAATCCACCTACCTTCATGAAAAATTCATATCATTTCCTATATTTTTCATATTTCATTTTTTTCGTGAATATTTTGTCATGGACCAGGTCTAGTCTTAGGCTACCTCTTCTGACAAGTTCGTACAATGTGTTGGATTGTTCTTTTCATCTTTTATTTGATAGTTTCTAGCTGATAATGTGTATTTTTCCTTATCTTTATTTGGAAATACATACCCAACTACATCTTTGCATTTTATGTTTTACTGGGGAAGAAACTCATCAAAAGCTCTTTATTATATGTATCAACAATCAAACATTTAGAGCATGCGATTATTCTTAATTTTGCATGAAAATATCTTTGTACCATTTTTCTTATAAAGATGTAGAATTATTAATACTGTCCCTACTGTAATAAGTAACTACTTACAAGAAGAATTAAACAATTGACTTTATATCAATCATGAATATGAAAATTAATAATATAAGTATTTGGCAATAAATATGCAATTGATAGAAATTAAAATCACGAGAAAGCCATTTAAAATGTCAGTGCATATGGTCCTTAAATAATAGGTTGTTCAAATGAAATTTCTCTAATTCATAAGAGTCAATATGCCATATTACAGCTTAATGTAATATAAAAACTTAAATGATAAGTATTGATAAATAAGAATGATACCTGTTTACTTAAATATGTTTATTTGATTTTCACTGTAAGATGTTAATTCTGGAAGACTTGAAAATTAAGAAAGACTTGGTCTATATTATTTCTAACTGGCTAATCAAAGTACTTTTAAATATATATGTATATATATAACATATGTAATACATATGCATGAATATAGATACATATGTATAATAAATGTATTGTAATATATCTATAGGTTATTATAATTATTAAATTTTCTTTTTTCTTCAAGAAAAAAGAATGACTATAAAAAACATTCTTAAATGTAAATTTCATAGCATATTACTGTTTGTAATGACATGAGAGAAAAACTCCTATGGAGGGAAAATGAAAAAGGAAGAGAGAGAAGGGGGAAAATGAGGAAGAAAGTGAGTAAAGAAGAGGGAGAGGAGTGTTTGATTATAAGATAAAAGTGGAGGGTCTGGGTGTCTGGCTCAGTGGTAAAATGCTTGGCTAGCATGTGTGAGGCACTGGGTTATATTCTCATCACAACATATAAATAAATAAAATGAGGTCGATCAACAACTGAAAAAATTAAAATAAAAGTAGAAATATTACCAAAATTCCAAGTTTTTATGAATGCTAAATAAAAAAATTGTTGCATAGCCTTATGTAATTTCTAGACTCCCAAAAATAGTCATTTAATGATAGATTACTAGTGCGATAACTAAAAATCCATTGCTCTTTCCTCGACATTCTGTGGCATGCTAGTGCTTAAATAAATTGTATTATAATACCAAAAAAATTCTAATATTTCTACAGTAACTGACCCAGTTTAACATAAATGCAAGAAGATTCCCATGGGATATAATTGTATTTTGACGTTCATTTTTATTCAACACTGGTACATTACTATTTCTCCAGTTTATGCACATCATAATATGTATATTTCATTCACAATTTAGCAAATTTAGACGCATTTGTTTTACTTTCAATCACTTCCTGCTTCAGAACACATGTATTCCTCCACGTTTCTTGACTGCTCCTTTCATGAGACTTTTTCCAAAGACATTATTTTTGATTTCCATTATCATTTTTGAAGCAAAACTCACACACCCGTCATGATAAACCATAACCGTAATATTACCATTAGATGTTAAACTGGTGGGAATGAATGATTGTATATCGATATAAGATTTCTTGCATACTTTCAAATATCAATTCAATCCATTATTTAAAGTGGAACCAGTTATATTATTTAATCACAGTATGGTCTATTCATGCATTATCTCTATGTTGATAGACACAGGGTACACCTCTGTGTACCCCCAATAATAATTTGTATATCTTCAAAATTTTGCTCCCAGAAATGGTGGAAGAAATACTCATGTCAACTGATCTACATATACATTTTATCACAGTAATATTCTGGACACAAAATGCAAAGGTCACACTTAGGATTGTCCCAAAGCCTAAATGGAAAGTGAACATGGATTACTAAAAACATCCATGTCTTGGATGCCTAATTCTCTCAAATGTCAATCCTATTGGTGAGTACATATTTGTTTCTTCCCAAGATTATATATTCAACCTCAACCATGTTGAAAATGTCTAATCCTATCACTCACTTTATATTTTGTCTAATTTCCTAATGTCTCTATTGATATCTCTTTTCCTACATATTTTCCCCAGTTCATCATAGTGACTGATTCTTCACATGTGCTGACATTTACATTCACTCTTTATCCGAAACCCTATTGCTAAAGAACTTTTTGTCCAAATACTATACTCACTCTTTTTTCTAAACCTACAGACTATTTACCTAATCTTACGACTATCCCTTTTTGACTGGATGATCTCTTCAACAATCAATCATCCAAGGTACAAGGTCCTATACCATTGTATATTGATTTATCTGAGACATCTGTGCAGAACATACTTCAAAGCTAAGTATCCCAATCACGGGCCCAATGCCTTTCTGGTCTTCAAATCTTACCTAGATTTCAGTTTTCATAATTATATTTTACCTGTATATTCTTATATATATTGCAGGTTCCCAATACCATTATTCATCCAGCAGAATGATTCCTAACACAAATCGAACATGTTATTAATCCTAACTATACACTGTTCCCTCAATCCAACTTTACAGAAGAGCAGGGACAGAGTTGGTCTTACAATACAGGGGTGTAGGGGATCTTCCACCTGTTGACAACCTCAAATTTCCATGCAGATATGATCCCTGGAGAAGATGCAGGCAGCTATGAAAGGCCTGAGAGAGCAAAAGTCATCTTCCATGGCAAACAACTCGGTCAGGTTGAAAGCATGTGTCTGAATCATCCTCTCTTTTCTTAATGTAGGGAAGATTGACCAAACTAGGCCTGTGTGGAGAGCTGTTCCCAGGTGCCTATGGTTTCTATACCATTCGAACTTGTGAGAGTGTCACAGGAAGTAGGGGCATCCTCCATATTATGAGGCCCTAGGAAGCAAATTTTAGGACAAAGTGGTTGCAAAGGCAGTGACCACATTCAGTTCCTGAAGGAAGTGACCTCACCTCACATCCTTGTTGATGGAACTCTCCGAATTTGGGTACCAGGAAGCCAGGAATCCAGACCCAATCCAAGCTCCAGTCACAGTGGTCTCACTTGTTTGGATTTACCAAGGACAGAGTCAGTCTTTTGTGGTACCTAGTGATGTGAGGATGGCCAAATTCCAGGAAAGTTCTGAAGATGGGCCCTTCCGGAGAAAGAAGGTAGAGGCTCACTGCTGTCTCCTGACCACTTCACAGAGTTGACCCAGGAGACCAGATCTGAGACAGGACTGGCCATTTCTGGGGAACATAGTATGGCCCTCCAGTCAGAGGACACTCTGGATAGTTTCAGACCTACTTGGGGGAAGGAGGTGACTTTGTGGGTGTTTGAGTGGGATTGTGTTTTTTTCTCATGTTCTGAGAAAGGTTAGGAAAGGGGGTTTGTTTGGTTTTGAGTGAACTGTTTCTAGTTAGTCCTTTGACAAGGCGAGTGTTTCTATGTCTGTGTATCCCACTGTGTCCATGGTTGTAGACATTAGAAAAGAGAATGCCACAATGGGTGTGTTCTGTCAAAGAGAAAACTTCCAAGCATTCATCCTGCCCATTTTATAAATGGACTGTGGCTTGCCTTATCATTGGGCAACACCTACTATTTTCTTACGTTCCTGTATCCTTCCTGAATTCTGGCCACTCTCCAAAATAGGCTCATGGTTTTGTGTACAAGATATGTACCACTTCCAAGCTCTGTGACATGGCCATGTACTGGATAGCTGAAGGGAATGGCAAGCATCTCAGAAAACTCTGATATCAGTGTGACCAGTAAAGTCTCAGTGGAGAAACCCTGCTTTGGGCCTTTTGATTACCTATTGTTATGTTGCCCTGAATATCAGGAATGTCTTTTCCTCAGGCTACTCCTTCCTGAAGCCTGAAGAAAACAGTTTTCACATGGAAATGAATGGGCATTGCCTTTGTGTTTTACAATAAAACCTTCACAGAGATTAGGCTCTACTTAACTTAAAAATACTTTTAAATTGTATCTAAGTGTAAAAAGTAACATGTAACTGTACATATCTTTTTGATAACAAGTCCAATTATACAACACAAATGATACACATAAATCTCCAACATGTTTTTATTTTAAGCCTAGAATTACCATACAACCTTAGAACACCAGCATGATACAATGCTCTTTTGAAGCTTCTACCTTACACACTTGTATACCTGGAAGATATGAACACATTAACACCACAATTACATTGATGTTTTTGTATTAACCAAGTTTAGCTTTTTAAAGAAATAACCTGGCATAATTTTATAAAAACAGTATTGTTTAACCAGCTGTTTAATTTTTTAAGATTACTTGCTCAAAACTTACACATATTACCAACTTACACAAACCTTTTTACTATTTACTTAAACCATTTTAATTACTTAATCATATAGACTCTCTTATCGAGAAACACATTTTCCCTCTATTAAATCTATATCTAGAAACTTTTAGTTTCTCTTTTCCATCTGTGAACCTCTTTCTGTTCACATTTTGAAACAATACTTATAAATTTCTGAATTTAAGCAGATTATTTTGTTGACATCAACATTTTATTAGGGCCTGTTTGTACACCTAGAAAACTTATAGGCCTAATTCTAAAGACATCTTTATTTTTATCTGTTTACCCAATTTGAATTGAACCATTTGAATCACGTGAATCCAAGATATTTATATCAATTTTTAAATATTTTATGAGCGCTCCTCATCTGTCAATTGTCATATCACTGCATGATATATGGACATACACACATACAGACATACCAACATACAACACGTAACACAAGTGTAACACATAACACAATAGTGAAGGCCTTGTAGCTTTTTCAGGTGAAATATCCATTGCAATGTTCAAAAACTCCACAGTTGATCAAAAATAGAACTGATCAGAAAACATTAACCCATCTGCAGGATCAAGATCATGAGCTCAAAAAATAAAAAATACAGAATCTAAGAAAAAGCAAGAGTGCCAAAAAAGATGACTGGCCAGTAATTAGTAAATACCATATAATGTACTTTTTGTTTGGATCTAGTTTGAGTTCAGGTAAAAAGACACTTTTACTCCTTTTTATCTGTCTCCTGCTGAGTGCTGCAGGATTCTTTTATTTGCATATCAACTTAAGTCATGGCTGAGGACTTGAAAACTGTAAAGGCTGGAGTTCTGAGCAGAAACCTCATGCCTAAGGCATTTTAGCTATAAGTCATAATTTCCAGGTTTGAATGTTGAAAATTATGATGCAAGTTTAAGATGTAATTCTCAAAATTTTATATCTTTATGTTTTTCTACACTAGAAAATCTTGAGTCTCTTAGCCTCACCACAAAAAACTGAAAATATGATCATTTTTTGATAATATTAAAGCCACCATCATAAGAAGTTTCTCTAGGATCATTAAGCCACTTTCTTTGTTCTGAAGTTTCTAAAGTAGTAGTAAGCTACATTAAATTTCTTGAAAAAAATTTTAAAAACAACCACAGACTACCATTTGTATCCCAAATTAAGCTTTAAAAATTTCCAAGACTGTTGCTAATTAATGTCATTTCACTAAGCCAGACCAACGTTTTAATTTAGCACGTTTTTAAAAAAATCTTACACATTGAAGGGAACAGATATCATATCATAATTTATTATCTTTGCCCAAGTTAATGCACTTTTATATCTAGTGAAATTTTCTCAGGCTACCTAGTTCAAAATTAAAACTCTTTAATTATTTTTTTATCCCAAGTATTTAAGTTTTCTAGCATCAGCTATCTTAAATCAAACTAAACTCTTGTTTAAACCCAACTTTTATCTGTAAGATAGTGCAATGCTTTAGAAACCCATTCAGATACCAGATTGTTACAATTAAAAATATCATCTTTTAAATACAATTTCAGCCAAGATCATCCCCAAGAAACAATCTAAAATATCAACATATTACTGCATTCATGGTCCCTTTTGTTAAGTAAACAGAGGTGGAGCAATCCTTAAAGTGCAGGTAAGGAATAAGGGAGTTCCCCACAGCAAAATGGATCTGGCACCTGCTGGGAGTCCCTTAGCCTCACCATTTACTTACAGGATTAGTCCTTCTGGTGGTTTGACCCCAGGCACCAGGCATATTCTATATCTCCCACCTTTTCAGTAGTAAGCTTCCAAAAAATTCATCCTCTGCTTGCAATTGTTTTGAGTGCTAGGCTTCCCCAAGAGGGCAGAGTGTGGTTCATTGAAAGTCCCCACTGGTGTGTCAAAATTTATGACTGAAGGTTTGGTTCCCATTCCCAAAGCCAATTAATAACAATTTAATAATGAGGATAGGGTTTTGAGAAAAGTTTAAGCGAGATATCAATGTTCTTAGACCCCAGGCATTTCCTTCTGCAGTGGGCATGCTCAAGCCAACTATGGAAAGAAAAGAAATCACTGCTTCCCTAATCTCGCTTAACAAAGAGAAGAAAAGTTTATCAAAGTTCTTTAAAACACAGCTAAGAGATGTGTAAAAGGTGAGAACGGAAAAGCTGGTGGTTCTATTGACTTTTGGTCCCTCACAGAAGAAGCTTTAGGTTAAATTTTAGCTAAAGTTATTTCCACACATCTAAGGCAGGTTGGAACTCGGGACTCTGCATCAGTCCAAACAATGCCATCACATTTAACAGAAACACAGACAAAAAGACACACAAAGACCATCATGCAGCTCCCGTTTGTTCACAACCCCAAGATCAACAATCTTGTGACTCAGGGAGAATGGAGGGAAGAGGGGGAGGAGCAGAAGGTTTGAGTTATAGGATTGTGGGCAAAGGGGTCAGATTGGAGGCAGTGACCAGGAAAGGCTTCAGGGACAGAGGCATGGAATGGCTTTGTCCCATAATGAGAGTTACTCAAACAGAGACAAGGACAAAACAAACGTAACACAAACACGGGCACACAGTTAACGTTTAACACGAGTTCAGAAGTAAAGATTAGAACCCAGTAACTGGCATAACCTGATGAGTTACACCACAAAGACAGACAGTGAATTCAACCTGAGAGAAAAAAGTAGCCAGCAAGACCTGATGGGTTTGCAACAGAGTCACTTAATGAGGGCTCATCTGTCCCTCCTCACCTAATGAGGGCACTTCCACATCTCCTCACCTAATGAGATCACATCTGTCCCTCCCCGAGTCCTTCAAGGTGTCCCTTGCAAGAACGTGGCCGGTGGCTTTAGGACACGTTTGTCCACCACTGCCAGGGGGAACTTACACGCTCTGCTGGCAGCTACTCTGCCAACCCAAACCGAAAACCGAAAAACCAAACCTGAACAAAAAGCTCTGAGCGATCACAAGGAAAAATGGAAAGAGGCGCCTTTCTTACCCTCAGAGGGGTCCGTTGGGATCTCCTTGTTCGGTGCTGCACGATTCCCAGCCAACTCACCAAAATTAAGGGTTCAGCGAATGTCGGAGGAAGAGACCACCAAGAGACCGCGGATCATGCAACAGCAAAAAGCATTTATTGAGTTCCAATCCATCATGCTGGGGCTCCGTGCTCACTCAAGAAGGGAGAGCAGCCCAGAGCCACAAGCAGGAGTTGAGCAGTGCTTAAGTACACTTTTTGGGGAGGGCGGGACTTTACATACATCACAGTCTTTTTTAAAAAATCATCATACACCACGGGAAAATCAAACAACAATTCCAAAGATGATTAGCTCATTCTTTGGTGGGAACAGGTCTGGCAGGAGTGATAGGTCAGTTCTAAAGTGGGGTACACATTGAAACTGATTGGTTTAGGCCCTGTGATGCCTATGTGCCAGGCCACAAAGGGTACTAGGTTATTAAACAATCAGGCATTCAGGGGAAAATTTACTGGGCAGTCCGGGAATTGTCCTACAAGCTACAGGAATTTCAGGTTTTGTGTATAGCATAGGAACGTAACAATACCTGGTCCTTTACATTTTAACTCAGACCTTACAGCTTAGAAACTTTGCAACACCCAGTCTTTTAAACTTTAAATTTTACACATTAATTTCAATTTCTTTTACACTTACAGATTACATCTGGTTCACAACAAGGGTGTCAAAGCCACCCTGACTTTAGGTAAATGAGGGGCAAGGGAGCTTATTTTGGACACTGTTTTTGGCTGTGCCCCTCATGGCAACCTCCAGCCAGATGTTATGATGAGTGTCTTTATGGAAGAAGATGAGTGCCATGTAGGAGTCTTGTGGTTTTAATTGTGGTCATTTGTGTGGCGGTTGAAAGAGATGACTGGGTCCACATGGGCTTGAACTCTGCTGTGATTCCTCTTAGAGACTGAGTTCTGGAACTGACCTCAGAAAAGTATTGCCATGAATTGTGTTGGGAAAACAGGAGGCCACGCATGAGCATCGCCCTTGGAAACTGAGATATAGGCCCAAGATGGCTTTCCACAGAGCACTGAGAATCTCAGCCAGGATATCACATTATTTTTTTGTGAAAGACTTGGCAGCCATAGTTGAGAGTCAAAACACACATGAACCTCACATTCAAGACCTCAATGGGCCTGGCTTCATGTGACCTTTTGGCCACTCTTTGGGAAGCCTTGCCTTAAAGAGTTCTGCAGAGCTTTCATTGAAATCAGCTTCCTCACCATGTAATGGTTCCTGAATGAATTGATACCCACAGTGCCTCCAACTTCATCCTTGAAGAATGGCTAGATAAATACCATGAATTTTTTTGAAATTTTCATGACCAGGTGGCCCTGGAGAACCTTTGGATGTTCTATTGCTGATCATGAGTGTACCAGACAGTGCCTTGATTGACTGGGTTTCATGAAAATGTTGTAGAACAGAGATGCTAGTGAGTTGGAGCCTCCTGAGTAGTGGGTGTAGAGCAGTGGACTATAGGTTTCTGAATAAATACCTGTGGTTTTACCACGTGGATCTGCCATTGGCTTCAAAAGACTTGTGACTGACATGGTGCAGGCCACAGATCCTTATATGTATAGGCATCTTGTTATATTGAGAGGTTTCAGGGCAATGTTCAGAATCCAGTTGCTATAGTCAAGGGGGAAAGCTATGTGGGATAGACCCCTGTTTTGAACATTCTCCTGGAGACCCTGACCAACCACACGTGACAGAACTCCCTCCAGCACTGTGTCCTTGTTGAACTACTTGTATTTCATTAAGCCAATACCAAACTCCCAGTGCCACAGTAAGAAACACCACGAAAATGGAGGATGATGACCAAATGGTTTCACAGACCACAAGGGGAGACACTTAACTACCAGTGACCACAGTTTACCTACAAAGGGAGAATTCAGAACTCCTTCCTCATGTTCATTAGAAAATAAGGAACCATTTTCTCCAGGTCACATAGATGCAGATCCAGATTTGATGGTGTCACTACAAAAGAAGCTAAATCTTCTGACAACTACATATATTTCATGTGCCCAACCTCAGAGGAAGTTTCTCAAGATGTCTTTAGGGCAGCAGAGCTCCATGTTTGTGCAGTTTTTAACCTCTCCCTTACTTTTGGAAACTGTTCTAACACATCGAATGTTGTGAACTCCTGAGCATTTTCAGTTCCACATATGTAATCACAGGTTTTCGAACTCCTCACCACTAATTGGGTCTCACTTGGAGTGAAGTTAATGTCAAGGAATTGTTCTGGATGAGAGTGGCAAGATTTTTGTGTAGCACATACTTGCATACACATTAGATTCATTTTCCTATTTTCCATTTTAAATACTGATCCCTGACACTAACACATACCCGACTAGAATCTGAAAACTAATCCTAATATGATGGATAAAAAGAAACCTAACCGAAAAGAAATACAGGCCTTTCATAGGAGGCATGGTGTATACTTTGATTTGCCTTCTGCTTAATCAAGGGTATGTGTTATAAATCTTGTCAAATTTTCTTTGTAATATTTCTCCATGAGATATATATATATATATATATATATATATATATATTTTTTTTTTTTCTCAAAACATGAAACATATGTGTATTATTAAACACTCCCTAAATTCATTCATGTTCCTGTATGTGGATTTATTATCAACTTTTCACAAGATTATTCTCAGAAATATTCAACCACCTGAAATACATATTTCTTTCCTAGTACTGAAAACTAACTTAAATGAATGGTGCTTACAAATCCTAATATTTCTACAGTAACTGACCCAGTTTAACATCAATGCAAGTAGATTCCTATGGGACATGATGTGTATTTTGAAGTTCATTTTTATTCAACACTGGCACATTACTATTTCTTCAGTTAATGGAAATCATAGGATATATCTTACATCCACAAGTACACAAATTTATAGACATTTGGCTCAATTTCAATCACTTTCTCCTTGAGAACACATATATTACTCCATGTTTCTTTATGGTCTATTCACTAGACTTCTTTCTAAACACATTATTTTCGATTCCATAATCAGTTTTGAAGCAAAACTCACACTCTTCATGATAAACCGTAACCCTAATATTACCATTATATATATAACTGGTTGGAATTAATATATGTATATCAATATAAGATTTGCTATATATTTTCAGATATCAATTCAATCCATTATTTAAAGTTGGAAATAGTTATATAATTTATTCACAATATTGTCTATTCATGCATCATCTCTAGATTCATCAACACAGGTTACAACAATTTGTATCCTCAGTACTAATTTATAAGTTTTCAAAATTTTGCTCCCCAAAATGGTGGAAGAAATACTCATGTCACCTGATGTACATATACATTTTATCACAGTAATATAATGGACACAGTATTGATAAATAAGAATGATACCCTTTTACTTAAATATGTTTATTTGATTTTCACTGTAAGATGTTAATTCTGGAAGACTTGAGAATTAAGAAAGATTTTGTCTATATTATTTCAAACAGGCTAATCAAAGTACTTTTATATATATATATATATATATATATATATATATATATATATATATATATATAAAACATATGTAATACATATGCATGAATATAGATAATATGTATAATTAATGTATTGTAATATATCTATGAGGTGATTATAATTTTTAAATTTTCTCAAGAAAAAAGAATGACTATAAAAAACTGTCTTAAATGTAAATTTCATAGCATACTACTGTTTGTAATGACATGAGAGAAAAATACATATGGAGGGATAATGAAAAAGAAAGAGAAAGAAGGAAGAAAATGAGGAAGAAAGTGAGAAAAGAAGAGGGAGAGGAGTGTTTGATGATAAGATAAAAGTGGAGGGGCTGGGTTTGTGGCTCAGTGGTATCATGCTTGTCTACCATTTGTGAGGCACTGGGTTATATTCTCAGCACCAGATACAAATAAATAAAATGAAGGTCTATCACAAACTGAAAAAATAAAAAATGAAAAACTAGAAATATTACCATAATTCCAAGGTTTTATGAATGTTAAATAAAAAAAATGTTATATAGCCTTATGTAATTTCTACACTCCCCAAAGTAGTCATTTAATGTTAGATAATTAATGCTATAACTGAAAATCCATTGCTCTTCCCTCTACCTTCTGTGGCATGCTAGTGCTAAAATAAATTGTATTATAACACCAAAAAAAATTCTAATATTTCTACAGTAACTGACCCAGTTTAACATCAATGCAAGAATATTCCTATGGGATATAATGTGTATTTTGACGTTCATTTTTATTCAACACTGGTATATTACTATTTCTCCAGTTTATGCACATAATATGATGCATATTTCATCCACAATTTAGATAATTTATAATTTTTTACTTTCAATCACTTCCTGCTACAGAACACATGTATTCCTCCATGTTTCTTGACTGCTCTTTTCATGAGACTTTTTTCCAAACACATTATTTTCGATTTCCATTATCACTTTTGAAGCAAAACTCACACACCCGTCATGATAAACCATAACCCTAATATTACCATTACATGTATAAGTGGTGGGAAAGAATGATTGTATATCAATATAAGATTTCTTACTTAGTTAAAGGTATCCATTCAATCCATTATTTAAAGTGGAACCAGTTATATTATTTGGTCACAGTATGGTCTATTCATGCATTACCTCTATATTGATAGACACAGGGTACACCTCTTTGTACACCCAATACTAATTTATACGTCTTCAAAATATTGCTCCCAGAAATGGTGGAAGAAATACTCATGTCAACTGATTCTACATATGCATGTTATCATAGTAATATTCAGGACACAAAATGCAAAAGTCACACGTATGATTGTACCAAAGCCTAAAAGGGAACTGAACATGGATTACTAAAAACATCCATGTCCAGGTTGCCTAATGCTCTCAAATGTCAATCCTATTGGTGACTACATATTTGTTTCTTCCTAAGATTATATATTCAATCTCAAAACTGTTGAAAATGTCTATTTTTTTTTACTCACTTTATACTTTGCCTGATTTCTTAATGTCTCTATTGATATCTGCTTTCCTACATATTTTCCCCAGTTCAACATTGTGACTGACCCTTCAAATGTGCTGACATTGACATTCACTCTCTAACCGAAACCCTATTGCTAATGAACTTTGGTCCAAATCCTATACTCACTCTTCTTCCAAAGCATACTGACTATCTTCCTGATTCTATCGACTATCCCTTTTTGAGTGGATGTTCTCTTCTACATTCAATCATCTAAGGTACAATGTCATATGCCATTGTTTATCGATTTATCTGAGATATGTATGCAAAACGTAATTCAATGCTATGTATCCCAATCAATTGCCCAATGCACTTCTGAGCTTCAAATCTTACTTAGATTTCTGTTTTTATACTTATATTTCACCTATATATCCATGTTAAGTAAAATGAATATTTTTGGATCTGTAGATGATATATATTTCATCATGAATTTTCTACTCACCTGATATACATATATATTTATCTCAGTAATATTCCAGACACAAAATACAAGGGTCACACTTATGATTGTACCAAAGCCTAAATTGAATGTGACCATGTATTACTAACATCATCCATGTCCTTGTTCCCTAACACTCTCAAATATCATTGCTATTGGTGACTACATATTTGTTTCTTCCTAACATTATATATTCAACCTCAACCCTGTTAAAAATGTATTTTCCTATCACACACTTTGAACTTTGCCTGATTTCCTAATGTCTCTATTGATAAATGCTTTCCTACACCTTTTCTCCAGTTCATCATTGTGAATGACTCTTCACATGTGCTGACATTGACATTCACTCTCTCACTGAATCCCTATTGCTAAAGAACTTTTGGTCCAAATGCTTTACTCAGTCTTCTTTTGAAACCTACCAACTATCTTCCTTATCCTACCAACTATCCCAGTTTGAGTGGATGTTCTCTTCTATATTCAATGATCCAATGTACAAGTTCCTATTACCATGATTATCTATTTAACTGAAACATCTGTGCAGAATGTAATTCAAAGCTATGTATACCAATCAAGTGCCCAATGACCTTCTGGGCTTCCAATCGTTCCTAGATTTCTGTTTTCATACTTATATTTCACCCCTATAGTCTTATAAATATCGCAGGTTCCCAATAACATTATTCATACAGCAGAACAATTCCTAACCCAAATCGAACATGTTATTTACCCTAACCATACACTGTTCCCTCAATCTAACTTTACAGAAGAGCAGGGAAAGAGTTGGTCTTACAATACAGGAATTTAGGGGATCTTCCACCTGCTGAGAACCTCAAACGTCCATGCAGAAATGATCCCTGTAGAAGATGTAGGCAGCTATGAAAGACCTGAGAGAGTAAGAGTCACCTTCCATGGCCAACGACCTGGTCAGGATGAAGGGATGTGTCTGAATCTGCCTCTCTCTTCTTAGTGTAGAGAAGATGGACCAAAACAGGCCAGTGTGGAGAGCTGTTCTGGAGTGCCTATGGATGATATACCATTCTAACTTGTGAAAGTGTTACAGGAACTAGGGGCAGCCTCCATCTAATGGGGCCTTTGGAAGCAACTATTAGGACAATGTGTTTGCCAAGGCAGTGACCTCATTCAGTTCCTGAAGGAAGTGACCTCACGTCATTTCCTTGGTGTTCGAAATCTCTGAACATGTGGTCCAGGAAGCCAGGCATCCAGAGCCAGTCCCAGTCCCAGTCCCAGTGATCTCACTTGTTTGGATTTACCAAGGACAGAGTCAGTCTTTCTTGGTACCTACTGATATGAGGATGGCCAAATGCGAGTAAAGCTCTGAAGAGGGCCCTTTCCTGAGAAACCAGGTTGTGGCTCACCGCTGGCTCCTGTCAACATCACAGAGTTGGACAAGGAGAACAGATCTGAGACACAACAGGCCATTTCATGGAAACATAGTATGGCCCACCAGTCAGAGGACACTCCGGATAGTCACAGACCTACTTGGGGGAAGGAGGTACATTTGTGGGTGTGGATGTGGGTTTGTGGTTTTGTCTCATGTTCTGAGAATAGGTAAGAAAGGCAGTTTGTTTGGTTTGGAGTTAATTAATTCTAGTAAGTCGTTTGAAAAGGCAAGTGTTTCTAGGTCTGTGTATCCCACTGTGTCAGGGGTTGTAGACATTAGAAAAGAGAATGCTTCAATGGATGTGTCCTGTCTAGTAGAAAGCTTCCCCGGATTCATACTTCCCATTTATGAATGGACTGTGGCTTGCATTATCGATGGGCAACCCCTGATATCTTCCTAAGTTCCTGTTTTCTTTCTGATTTCTGGCCACTTTCCAGAATAGGCTCATGGTTTTGTGTCCAAGATGTGTACCACCACCAAGCTCTGTGACATGGCCATGTACTGGATAGCTGAAGGGAATGGCAAGCATCTCAGAAAACTTAGATATCAGTGTGATCAGGAAAGTCTCAGTGGAGAAATACTGCTTTGGTACCTATTGTTCTGTTGCCCTCAATGTAAGGAAGCTTTTTGCCTCTGGCCACCCCTTTGGGAAGCCTAAAGAAAACAGTTTTCAAATGGAAATCAATGGGGATCACCTGTGACTCTTTGCTTAATTCCATTGGAAAGGGATATGTCTGAATCAGGCTCTAGGTCCTGTGTTAGGCTTTGGCTTAGATTCTCAGCACATGATGGATGTAAAGAAAATCCCATGTTTGCATCCAAAACTAAATTGGCCAAAAGAGCAGTCATTATGGAAGAAGTCTCTCGCCTTCCCCTGTAAGGTTCCTTACCTCCTTCAAGTGAGAATAGGAACCTTTGGATCAAATGAGTTCTTCAAAGCCCTTTAGAGGCTATCCCATAGGTGCTTGGGTTTTCTCCAGAATCCAAATCACATAAAGAATCTATACCTGACAGTCAGTAGGCCTCAAAATGAAGGAGCAAAGCAATATTAACAGCAGGCCTATTTGCTCACTCCTGGTTCCCCGGACGAATGTCCAGGCCACCCTGACTTTAGGCAAATGAGGGGCAATGGAGGTTATTTTGGACACTGTCTTGGGCTGTGCCCCTCATGGAAACCTCAAGCCAGAGGTAATGATGAGTGTCCATATGGAAGAAGATGAGGGCCATGTGGGAGTGTTTTGGTTTTAATTGTGGTCATGTGTGGGCGTTGGAAGGGATGACTGGGTCCACCTTGGCTTGAACTCTGTTGTGATTCCCCTTAGAGACTGAGTTGTGGACCTCACCTCAGAGAAGTATTGCCATGAATGGTGTTGGGATTTTAGGAGGATTCACATGAGAGTCACCCTTGGAAAATGAGATCTAGGCCCAGGGTGGCTGTTCACATAGCACTGGGAATCTCAGCCAGGTTACCACATGATTTTATTCTGAAAGACTTGGCAGCCATATATGAGAGTCAAAACACACATGGATGTCACAATGTAGATCCTAATGGGCCTGGATTCATGTGATCATTTGGCCACTGTTTGGGAAGCCTTGCCTGTGAGACTTCTCCAGAGATTTCATTGAAATGAGCTTCCTAACCATGTAATAGTTCCAGAATGAAATGAAACACACAGTGCCTCCAACTTCAACCTTGAAAAATGGCTAGATAAATACCAAGAAATTTTGAAACTTCCCATGACCAGGTGGCACTGGAGAATCTTTGGATATCCTGTGGCTGATCATGAGATTACAAGACAGTGCTTTGATTGACTGGTTTTCATGAAAATGGTTCAGAACAGAGATACCAGGAAGTTGGAGCCTGCTGAGGAGTGGGCCTACAGCAGTGGTGGGCAGGTGTGTAATAAAACAACTGTGGTGGGGCCATGTGGATCTTCCATTGGCTTCCAAATGACTTGTGACTGACATGGTGCAGCCAGCAGACCCTTGTATGTAAAGGCATCTTGTCATATGGACAGGATTCAGGGCAATGTTTAGAATCAGGTTGCTATGGTCAAGGGGGAAAGTCATGTGGGATATAAGCCTGGTTGGTGCATTATCCTGCAGACCCTGACCTAACAAAAGTGACTGAACTCACTCACGCACCGGGTAACAGTTGAATTCTTTGTATATCATGAAGCAAATACCAAAATCCCAGTGCAGCAGCAAGAAACACCACGAAAAGTGGAGGATGACCAAATGGCCTCACAGTCCACATGTGGATACACTTATCCCCCAGTTGCCACAGTTTACCTACAAAAGAGAATTCAGCACTGCTGCCACATATTCAGTGGAAAATAAGAAACCATGTCCTCCAGGTAACATAGATGCAGACACAGCTTTGATTGTCTCACTACAATGGAAGCTAAATCTCCCGACAACAACATATATTTCAAGTGCCCAAACTCAGAGTCAGTTTCTCAAGAAGGATTTAGGGAACCAGAGCTCCATGCTTGTGGACTGTTTTCCCTGTCCCTTACTTTTGAAATCTCCTCTACCGTCTTCAAGGTTGTGAACTCCTGAGCACATTCCATTCCAGATATTTATTCACAGATTTTCTAACTCTTCTCCTCTAATTGTGCCTTAGTCTCGGTGATTGTAATGTCAAGGCATCCCTTTCTCTGTAGCCTATTCAGCACATATATTTTTACATGCAATTATAGAATCTTACCTGATACCACACGTACATTCTTGTGAGGTGACTGACTTGGCAGATACAAATTGTAAGAGATCACTCCTCCTAAACGCTGTTGGAACTGAAAATTCAATCTATGAGTGAGCTTCCTTGTTGAACAACATTATACATAAATCTATATTCAATAAAATAAATATATTTGGATCTGTAGATGACATATATTTCATGGTGAATTTCAATTGGAATATATTATGCTATTTTTAATGTCTGTGTGTTTATGTATGTATATATATATATATATACACACACTCTCCAGATTTTTCAAAATATGAAATATATATCTTGTTATACACTCCCTAAACTCATTCATATTCAAGTATGTATATTTATAATCAAAATTTCACAAGAGTATTCTCAAAATTATTCATTCACCTGAAATACATATTTGTTTCCTAGTACTGAAAACTATCTTCAGTGAATGGTGCATACAAATCCTAATATTTCCACAGTAACTGAACCAGTTTAACATCAATGCAAGTAGATTCCTATGGGACATGTTGTGCATTTTGACATTTATTTTATTCAACACTGGTACATTACTATTTCTTCAGTTTATGCTCATCATAGCAAATATATTTCATCCAAAACTTTGCAAATTTATAGGCATTTTGTTCACTTTCAATCACATTATTCTACAGAACACGTGTGTTCCTCCATGTTTTTGATGGGTCTTTTCATGAGACTTCTTTCCAAACACATTATTTTCGATTTCCATGATCACTTTTGAAGCAAAACTCAAAGACACTTCGTGATAAACCATAACCCTAATATTACCATTAGATGTATTGCTGGTTGGAATGAATGATGGTATATCGATATAAGATTTCTTATATATTTTCAGATATCAATTCAATCTATTATTTAAAGTGGGACCAGTTATATTATTTATTCCCAATGTGGTCTATTCATGCACTATCTCTATATTCATAGACACAGTGTATACCTCTTTGTACCACCAATACTAATTTATAGGAATTCAAAACATTGCTCCCAGAAATGCTGGAAGAAATACTCATGTCACACCATCTACATATACATTTTATCACAGTAATATTCTGGACACAAAATGCAAAGGTCACACTTATGATTGTACCAAAGCCTAAAAGGAAAGTGAACAGGGATTACTAAAAACATCCATGTCCACATTGCCTAATACTCTCAAATGTCAATCCTATTGGTGACTACATCTTTGTTTCTTCCTAAGATTATATAGTCAAACTCAACCCTGTTCAAAATGTCTAATCCTATCACTCACTTTATACTTTCCCTGATTTTGTAATGTCTCTGTTATTATCTGATTTCCTACATATTTTCCAAAGTTCATCGTTGTGACTGAATCTTCATATGTGCTGACATTTACCTTCACCCTCTAACAGAAACCCTAATGCTAAAGAAGATTTTTTTTCCAAATCCTATACTCACTCTCCTTCCAAAACCTACCAACTATCTTCCTATTCTTACCTACTATCCCATTTTGACTCGATGTTCTCTTCCACATTCAATCATCCAATGTACAAGGTCCTATGCCATTGTATATGGATTTATCTGAGACATCTGTGCAGAAAGTAAGTCAACACTAAGTATCCCAATGAAGGGCCCAATGCCCTTCAGGGCTTCAAATCTTAGATTTCTGTTTTCATACATATATTTCACCTACATATTCTTATAAATATTGTAGGTTCCCAATAACATTATTCATCGAGCAGAATAGTTCCTAACACAGATTGAACATGTTATTAACCCTAACCATACACTCTTCCCTCAATCTAACTTTACAGAAGAGCAGGGACAGAGTTGGTCTTACAAGACAGAAATTAAGGGATCTTTCACCTGCTGAGAACCTCAAAGGTCATTAAAGAAATGATCCCTGGAGAAGATGTAGGCAGCTATTAAGGACCTCAGAGAGCAAAAGTCATCTTCCATGGCAAACAACCTGGTCAGGATGAAGGGTTGTGTCGGAATCAGCCTCTCTCTTCTTAATGTAAAGAAGATGCAGCAAACCAGGCCTGTGTGGAGAGCTGTTCCTGGGTGCCTATGGTTGTATACCATTCTAACTTGTGAAAATGTCAGAGTAAGTAGGTGCAGCCTCCATCTCATGGGACCCTTGGAAGCAACTGTTAGGACAAAGTGGTTGCCAAGGTAGGGACCTCATTCAGTTCCTGAAGGAAGTGACCTCACCTCACTTCCTTGGTGATGGCATTCTCTGAACTTGGGATCCAGGTAGCCAGGCATCCAGAGCCAGTCCCAGTCCCAGTCCCAGTGGTCAAAATTTTTCGGATTTACCAAAGACAGAGTCAGTCTTTCTTGGTACCTACTTATGTGAGGATGGCCAAATGCCAGGAAGGTCTGAAGAGGGGCCTTTCCTGAGAAAGCAGATAGTGGCTCACCACTGGCTCCTTACAGCTTCACAAAGTTTGCCACAGAGACTAGATCTGAGACAGGACAGCCCATTATGAGGGAATTTATTATGGCCCACTATCAAACGACACTCCATATTGTCACAGATGTACTTGGGGGTCTGTGTGGGTGTGGGTGTGGGTATTTGTTTGTGGTTTTGTCTCATGTTCTGAGAATAGGTAAGAAAGTCGGTTTGTTTGGTTTGGTGTGAACCGATTCTAGTAAGTCGTTTGACAAGGCTAGTCTTTCTATGTCTGTGTATCCCACTGTGTCCATGGTTGTAGACAATAGGAAAGAGAATGCATAAATACATGTGTCCTTTCTAGTAGAAATCTTCCCAGCATTCATTCTGCCCAATTTATGAATGGTCTGCGGCTTGCCTAATGGATGGGCAACACCTAATATCTTCTTAAGTTCCTGTTCTCTACCTGAATTATGGGCAATCTCCAGAATACGCTCATGGTATTGTGTCCAACATATGTACCACCTCCACGCTCTGTGATACGGCCATGCACTAGAGAGCTGAAGGAAATGATGAGCATCTCAGAAAACTCAGATATCAGTGTGAACAGGAAAGTCTCAGTGGAGAAACCCCGCTTTGGGCCTTTTGCTTACATATCCTTCTGTTGCCCTGAATGTCAGGAAGGTCTTTGCCTCAGGCTACGCCTTTTTGAAGCCTGAAGAAAACAGTTTTCAAATGGAAATGTATGGACATTACCTGTGGCTCTTTCTTAATTGCTTTGGAAAGGGATGTGTCTGAATCAGCCTCTTGGCCCTGTGTGAGGCTGTGGCTTAGATTCTCAGCACCTGATGGATCTAAAGAAAAATCCCATGTGTGCATCCAAATCAAAAGCCAAAAGAGCAGTAATTTTGGATGAAGTCTCTCACCTTCCTCTGTAAGGTTTCTGACTTCCATCATTGAGAATACAGATCCTTTGCGTCAAATGAGTTCTTCAAAGCCCTGCAGACACTAGACCATAGGTTCTTGGGTTTTCTCATGACTCCAATTAACATAAAGAATCTAAACCCCACAGTCAGTAGGCCTCAAAATCGAGAATAAGAGCAATATTAACGGCAGGCCTCTTTGAACACTCCTGGTTCACAGGAAGGATGTCCCGGCCACACTGACTTTAGGCAAATGGATGCAAGGGAGCTTATTTTGGACACTGTCTTGGGCTGTGCCCCTCATGGAAACCTCCAGCCAGAGGTTATGATGAGTGTCTATATGGAAGAAAATGAGGGCCATGTGGGAGTGTCTTGACTTTAATTGCGGTCATTTGTGTGGCGCTTGGAATAGATGACTGGGTCCACCTGGGCTTGAACACTGGTGTGATTCTCCTTAGAGACTGAGTTCTGGAACTTACCTCAACGAAGTATTGCCTTGTATTGTGTTGGGATTTTAGGAGGCCACACATGAGAGTCGCCCTTGGAAAGTGAGATCTGGGCCCAGGTTGGCTTTCCACAGAGCACTGGGAATCTCGGGAAGGATATCACATGATTTTATTCTTAAAGACTTGGCAGCCATAGTTGCAAGTCAAAACACACATGGACCTCAAATTTTAGACCTCAGTAGGTCTGGCTTCATGGGACCTTTTGGCCTGTCTTTGGGAAGCCTTGCGTGTGATAGTTCTCCAGAGCTTTCATTGAAATGAGCTTCCTCTCCATTTAATCGTTCCTGAATGAATTGAAACCCACAGTGCCTCCAAGTTCACCCTTGAAAAATGGCTAGATAAACACCTTTAAATTTTTGACATTCCCATGACCAGGTGGCCATGGAGAACCTTTGGATGTCCTATTGATGACCATCAGTGTTCCAGACAGTGCCTTGATTGACTGGATTTCATGAAAATGGTGTAGAACAGAGATGCCAGTAATTTGGAGCCTGCTGAGTAGTCGGCCTAGAGCAGTGGTGTGCAGGTGTGTGTTAAAACATCTGTGGTCGGGTCATCTGCATCTGCCCTTCACTTCCAAATGGTTTGTGACTGACATGCTACAAGCCACAGACCCTTGTATGTAAAGGCATCTTGTTATATGGAGAGGATTCAGGGCAATGTTTACAATCAGATTGCTATGGTCAAGGGGGCAAGCTATGTGGGATAGAAGCCTTGTTGGTGCATTCTCCTGCAGACCCTTACCCACCACACGTGACAGAACTCCCTCCATCACTGTGTCCCAGTTGAACTTCTTGTATTTCGTGAAGCAAATATCAAACTCCCAGTGCAGCTGCAAGAAACACCACAAAAATTGGAGGATGACCAATGGCTTCACATTCCACACTGGGAGACACTTAGCCACCAGTGGCCACAGTTTACCTACAAAGAGAGAATTCAGCACTGCTGCCTCATGTTCATTGGAAAATAAGAAACAATGTCCTCTAGGTCACATAGATTCTGACCCAGCTGTGATCGTCTCATTACAAAGGAAGCTAAAGCTCCTAAAAACAACCTCAGATGAAGTTTCTCAAGAAATCTTTAGGCCAGCAGAGCTCCATGTTTGTGGAGTTTTTACCCTGTCCCTTACTTTTGGAAACTCCTATACCACCTCCAAGGTTGTGAACTCCTGAGCATTTTCTATTCCAGATGTGTATTCACAGATTTTCTAACTCTTCTCCTCTAATTGTGTCTTACTTGGGATGAAGGTAATGTCAAGGCATTGTTTTGAATACACATTGGATTCTTTTTCCAATTTTCCATTCGAAATACTGAATCCCTGACTGTCAGGGGTAGAAGGAATTCACCTTAAAGAATAGCCTGACACTTACAAGAAACAGCCCCAATGGAGACATCCTGTCTGGGAGACATCCTGTAGCCAACTGTGTCCCTGAGACATCCTGTTGCCATCTGTCTTCCTGAAACATCCTGAGTTTATCTCACCTTGTGAAGACATCCAGAAACTTCGGATAAGAGAGCTTTCCCATCTCCAGCATATAAATGCCCCTGTGTGAAAAATAAAAGTTTGCAGCTTGATCAGAACTCCTGTCATGCTGTCATCTCTCGTGTCTCTTGTCCCTTCATTCCTCCGCATCTAGGTTCGCTGCCCCTGTTGATGTGTCTTTCCAGCAGGGACTACTGGCACCCACTGACTGGGGCTCGAGCCTTTGACTCATTGGGAACCCCGTCCTCCTGGAAGACTTCATCAAGTGGAGCTCGCGATTGCCTCAGCAGACACCACCAAGAGACAGATCCAGGAGGAGAGTGGGGATGACGCACGGTGAGTGACCCACCATGGGACAAGCAGTTTCGCCACATGATTTGTTTTTGTCAGGCCTCAAGGAGTCCTTCAAGACATGGGGGTGCGTGTTAAGAAAAAGGACTTAAATTTTTTTTTCTAATACATAGGAGAATTGTGTCCATGGTTTCACCTTGAAGTGACCATTGATGGTAAAAGATGTCTTAGAGTAAGAGACTGTTTAAAACATTATTATTAAACCTTTGGCCCAGAAAAAGTGCCAGTTCCCACATTTTCTTACTGGAACTTAATTAATGAAATTCTTAAAAGTTCACCCTTTGACAATGGTACCTTACAACTTGTCAGGATTGGAGAAGAGACTATGCAAAACACCTCTCGTCTCCCCAAGGCATGCCCATCAGTTAGTATAGACATTGACCCTTCTCAGTCTCCCCAAAACCCTGGGAACCTTCCTGGTCCCCCTCAAAATACCACCCTAATGAATAAGGCTCTAATGGTTACCAGACGCCTTTATCGAGTTTTAAATCCCAGAGACACATTGACCCCTGGGACAGAGGCTACCTTGGAGAAGGAAGCAGCAAGCTACCATTCAGAAGATGCGCCACCTCTCAGGACCCTGCCACAGCCTATAGGACTTACACATCTACCTCCCTCCTATATCCCTCCTGCCTTTTGTGCTCCAGCCCTTCAGGAGCAAAATGCCACCCAGATATTTTTTTCCTCACTTCCCTTGCCTAGCCTGGCTCCCTTGTGAGAGTCTCTCCAAAATAGACGGGAACAGATCAAACTTTTAAAAGAATTAAGATCCCTTGACTCTGAGCTCTGTTCATTAGCCTTAGGCATGGAGTCAATGAAAGCTGGCCCACGGTGGTCTAATACAAAGGCTAAGCCACTCCATCAGCCTGTTCTCGCCTTTCCAGTCACCCGCAGTCAGATAGATATGCCTGCAAAGGCTGAGGTCAAAGACTTAGAGGAGGATCAAGAGGAGGAAGCGGGGGAAATGGATCAAGGAGATCAGGACTCAGAGGATGAAGAGTTCACCCCTAGGCAGGAAGAATCCCAGAGTGTCTACAAAAAATTAAGCCTGCGTTTTCTTGAAAAACATAAAAAGACTTGTGCTTACAATGGCCCCACTGTGCCCTACACGTTGACTTTATTAGAAAGCCACAGCGCACAATGGCTTACTCCCAATGATTGGAAATTTTTAGACCGAGCTACCCTCAGTGCCGGAGATTTCCTGTTATGGAATGCAGATTTCAAGGAGCACTGTCAGGAAACTGCTCAAAAAAAATTAACTAAGGCCTCCTATAAATCCTGAACTTATGTTAAGCTAGTGGGCTATGAGCCATTTGACACTAAAACTAAATAGGCACGTTTCCCTGCTGGACTTTTGGCGCAGATTCAGATGGCTGGCTTACATGCTTGGAGATGCCTCCCTCAAACGGGCTCGGCTACCACTTCTTTGGCAAAAATTTGACAAGGATCCAACGACCCTTATAGAAACTTTGTTCCCCGGCTTAACCTAGCTGCAGATTGCTTGCTTGGACCAAGCGAAAGCGAAAGAACTTTTGTAAAACATCTTGCCTTTGAAAACGCCAACCCGGCATGTCAGGATGTTCTTCGACCACATAAGGAAAAAGGGAAACTTTCTGACTTTATTAGACTCTGTGCAGGGGTGGGTGCAGCCCATGCCATGAGTCTCACCCTACGTGCCCCCTTTACCAAGGCCTTTCACAATCCTGGCTCATGTACTTGCTTTACTTGTAAACAACCTGGCCATTTTGCACGCAAGTGTCCGAAAGGCAAACAAAGCCTAGGAATATCGTCTCCTCAAACTGGGGCTAAATCGCCCCCAGCTACCCTTTGTTCTAGATGTGGTAAATGTCATCACTGGGCCAGTAAGTGTAGATCTAAGACAAATGGCCTCAGACAGTCTATTTCTTCCTGCTTCTCAGGAAACTCCCTGCGGGGCCAGCCCCTGGCCACGACCTCCCCCAGGACAAAACCAGGGGCAATAAGGTTTGTTCCCTCCCAAACTCCAAACCTACCACAAAATTCTTCCCCACAATTGCCTCCCTCCAACTAGCCACCCCAGGCAGCGCAGGATTGGACCTCTGTGCTACCACCGATACAATATTAGACTCAATGCAAGGGCACCAGATAATACCCCCTAGAATTATGGGTCCCCCTTCATCTCATACGAGTGCCCTTATTCTTGGAAGAGCCTCTGCTACGTTAAATGGTGTTCAGGTCTTCCCTGGCATTAATGATAATGATTTCACTGGAGAAATAAAAATACTGGCAACAGCTATTAATGGAGTTCCGGCCATCCCAGCAGGAACAAGACTTGCACAATTAACATTCCTTCCCTTGGATTCAGGAGGCACTTCCACTGCCCAAACCTACAACGGGGGACAGCCTCCCTCGGCTCCTCTGATGTATATTGGGTTCAGCCCATTTCTCACAATAGACCCACCCTTACCTTACTTGTTGAAGGAAAGGAATTCCAAGGAATTCTAGATACTGGAGCTGATGCCACAATTATTTCTCACAAATACTGGCCATCAGGTTGGCCCATCACCCCATCCTTGAATGATCTAAAAGGGTTAAGAGTCAAAAAATTTTCATGTCAGTTCTAGGGCTTTCAGCTGGACTGATAAAGAGGGTAATAAGGTGACTGTCACTCTTTTCATTGTTCCTGACCTCCCTGTTAACCTATGGGGCCGAGATATTTTGAGTCAAATGGAAGTTATTCTTGCCAGTCCCAATTCCATGGTGACTCATCAAATGCTTTGTATGAATTTTGTCCCTGGTACAGGCCTTGTGAGACTGAGACAAGGACGGGTGGGGACTATAAAACCCATAAAAAAAACAAATACATATGGACTTGGGTATTCTGATTTTTAGTGTCGGTTCCTGACCCTCCTGTACCCCATGCAGCTAAAATTATTTTGGAGACTCAGACTCTTGTGTGGGTGGATCAGTGGCCCCTTACCCCCCAGAAAAATTGGAGGCTGCCTCCATGTTAGTGCAGGAACAGCTGGCAGCCGGCCATGTAGAGCCCTCAACCTCACCATGGAATACTCCTATTGTTATCAAGAAAAAATCAGGCAAGTGGCGTCTTTTACAATATTTGTGTGCCATTAATAAAGTTATGTGCCTGATGGGAGCACTACTGCCTGGAATTTCCACACCAGTGGCTATTCCCAAAAACTATTGTAAAATGGTTATTGACTTAAAAGTTTGCTTTTTTACCATTCCTTTACATCCCGAGGATAGACCCTATTTTGCCTTTAGTCTCCCTTGCATTAATTTCCACGGCCCTATGCAGAGATTTCAATGGAAGGTTCTTCCCCAAGGTATGGCCAACAGCTCTAGTCTTTGCTAAAAATAAGCTGTTCAAGCAGTAGACCCTGTGAGAGAGTGATGACCACAATTTTATGTTTTACATTATATGGATGATTCTTTAATTGCTGCACCTAATTACCATGACCTTAATAATTGTTACTTGGACCTTTAGAAAACACTCACTACCTTGAGACTACAGATAGCTCCTGATAAGGTTTAAACACAGGACCCTTATACCTATTTGGGCCTTAAACTTCAAGATAATCAGATCCAAATTCCTAAAATACAACTACGTGTGGACCATCTTCACACCCTTAATGATTCTCAAAAATTACTGGGAGATATTCAATGGCTAAGAACATATTTAAAATTACGCACTTGTGTACTTTTGCCCCTTAATGATATTTTGAGAGGTGATTCCTACCCCTCTTCCCCTCAAAAGCTTACTCCCGAGGCATGACAGGCATTAAACCAAGTCACAGAAGCCATTGCCAAACAGTTTGTTACACAAATTTCTTATAACCTTCCTCTGGTTCTGGTTCTTTTACACGCTCCTCATATACCCTCAGAAAAATTTTGACAGGATATCCATATTTTAAAAATAAAGGCTTCCCCTTGCTTTGGGTCCATTTATCCACCACATCCTCCAAGTTTATTACCGTTTATCTTGCTCAGGTAGCTTCTATTATTATTAAAGGTCGTTTGCTTTCTCGACAACATTTTGGCAAAGACCCTGATAATATTTTAATTCCATATACTAATCACCAAACCCAATTTTTACTACAGAGAGGGGATGAATGGGGTATTGCCCAATCAGGCCATTTGGGAACAATTGATAACCATGTCCCCAATGACACCCTTTTACATTTTGTCCAGATACATCCATTCATTTTTCCCAAAATTACTCAAAAGGCTCCCAGTCCTCAAGCCCTTACTGTCTTTACAGAGGGTTCCAGTAATGGCTGTGTGGTCTTTGTTGTAAATAACCAGCCTACCACCTTTGATACTGTCTATCATTAAGCACAGTTTGTGGAATTGTTTGCCATAACACAAGTTTTTATAACATTTTGTGATAATCCTGTTAATATTCATACAGACAGTGCCTACATTGCTCATTCTGTGCCCCTGCTGGAGATTTCACCCGCCATTAAAGCTTCTTCCAATGAGGCCTTTCTGTTTCACCAGCTTCAGCAGCTAATTCAGGCCAAACAACACCCATTTTTCTTAGGGCACACTCTGATCTTTCCGGTCCTCTAACACAAGTAATGCTTAAGCTGATGCAGCAACTTCTACCATCTTTCCAATTTTTGGTGGCTCCATTCAAAAGGCCATGGAGCTAAACAATCTTCACCAACTAAATTCCCAGAGCCTTTGATTACTTTGTAAAATTACCAGGCAACAGGCACGAGAAATAGTAAAAGAATGCCCTGCTTGCGCTCTCTCTCTCCCGATTCAACACTTGGGAGTTAACCCCTGAGGATTACTGCCAAATCAGGTTTGGCAAATGGATATTTCTCATTTTCCTGAATTTGGATAAACCAAATATATACATGCTTCTATTCATACCTTCAGCAGCTTTATTTTTGCATCACCACATTCTGGAGAGGCTACCAAAGATGTCCTTTCTCATCTTGTTTCAGCCTTTTCCATAATGGGTAAACCAATACATATTAAAACAGATAATTGTCCTCCATATACCAGTGCCAATTTTAAACAGTTTTGTGCTACCTTGCAATTTTGTCATACTACTGGAATTCAATACAAACCTCAGGGCCGAGGCATTGTGGAACGTTCCACCTTACCTTAAAGACTTGGCTATCCCGCCTTAAGGCTTCCGCCCTTGTATTTACCACTCACAGGCATTGCCTTAACCATGCATTATTTGCCCTTTTTTTTTCTTACCCTAGACAGTGAAGGCCTTTCGGCTGCAGACAGACACTGGCATCCCTTTTCCAATTCTGATCACCCACCTGTTATGTGGCGAAATCCCCTTACAAATAAATGGAAACGCCCAGATCCTGTCCTCATCTGGGAACGAGGCTCAGCTTGTGTTTTGGACCAAGAGCTAGCAGCCCCAAGATGGTTAACAGAACACCTGGTTAAACAGGTTAATGACTTACCTCAAACCGGGGACGGAGGCCCTCCCCATGAGTACAATTTTTCCTCTTTTTCGGATCCATCCAACAATCTGTGTGAGGATCCTGCTTAAGGAACTTATGCTGAACAGGTTTGTGCACGGAGGCCTTGGCCCTCCACCTTCCAACATCATGGAGTACCTTTTTGCCCCCCCGCCCCCGTGAATGCAAGGGAGGATCTTGGACTCAGGCTTCCACTAGTTGGACCCAGACTGCTGACTGCATGACTAAGGTGGCTTACCTCCGTGCCGAGGTTGAACGTAAACTCAGAGGAGTTCATCAGCCTAAATGGGTATGTGTTAACAAGCCAAAGATGATTCCCCCTAGTACAAGTAAAGCTCTCCAAAATTGTTCTGCAACCCGTACGCATACCCAGGCGATGCATGTCTCTTGTTATGTGTCAGCCTCAATTTGTGTTAACAAGCAGGGAAAATGATTTTTTGAAGCCTCCCTAATTAAAACTCATGAAGCAGGGGGGGCCACTATTCATTATACCCCCGTTCTCTTTGACCGGGGAGGAGAAGGCAAATACACCAAGCTACAGTCAGCTGGGTGCCAAGGCAATGTCGGAAAACCTTCCGACTGGCCCATTAAGGCCCCTACAGGGGTCTCTGATGGTAGAGGACCCACTTATTCTGTCAAGCATCCTCAGATAATCAAACTTTTGAAACCCCAAATCCCTGAGCTCACATATCATCCCTTAATGTAGCCGAAATCCCAGTTCCCAGGTTTAGATACCAATACATTAGATATTTTGCAAACTACCTTCTCCTTCCTTAGTAATTCCAACCCCACCCTTGCTGGTAATTGCTGGCTCTGCATGACAACAGGGGCAAGCATTCCTATGGCAGTTCCTATTAATTCTACTATGGACAATGATAATACATGCCAACCCGGATTTCCCTGCCTATAGGCACTTTTACATTATGTCTTTTAGGTGCGATGCAGAATAATACCTATGATATGGATTTTGGAATTACTTCCTTTGGAAATTGCTCAACAGTACAAAATTATTCCTCACCCATCCCATCTCTTTGTCCCCCCAATGGCACAGTTGTTATGTGTGGAGGAAATGTGGCCTTCCCCAGGCTTCCAGCGATTTGGACCAGTGACTGTGTTCTTGCCTTATTACTCCCTGATATAACTATTGTCCCAGGAGACGAACCTCTAGCCTAGACACCTTAGTCAAAAGACAGAGGCGGGTGATACAGGCCTTATCACTTATTGCCAGCCTTGGAATAACAGCTGCTGTGGGCACAGGTACACTGGCTTTGGCACGGCTATACACCCTTACCATCGCATGTCTCAACAACTTAAAATGATGTACAAAGTCTATCAGAAACCATTAAAGATTTGTAGGACCAAATAGACTTCCTGGCAAAAGTGTTCCTTCAAAACAGACGAGGCTTAGATTTGCTGACTGCTAACCAGGGAGATATTTGATTGGCCTTAGGGGAACGATGCTGCTTTTATGCCAATAAATAAGTCATAGTATGCACTAAATTTAAGCAGCTTCAAGAAGATCTAGAAAAGAGATGAAGAGAACTATTTGAAAATCCCCTCTGGACTAAGCTTAATGGATTTCTACCCTACCTTCTTCCCCTATTAGGCCCTTTGTTGGGTTTACGTTTAATGGTGACCATAGGACCCTGCATTATAAACAGTGTGGTACAATTTATTAAAGAACACATTAATATTATGGCCTCTAAGCCCATACAGATCCACTATCATCATCTGGAGATGGAAGACCACGCTGTCAACTTTTAAAAAAATGTTCTACCTTTCTCACAGGCTTATTTCTTAAGTTTACATCCCCACAGATCTCTCTTTCTTACATAAAACTATAAGTAAAAGCTCTGACAAACCATCTTCTGCCCTTGCCATAAGGGTTCGTCTCCATGGGCCCTTCGGCTTGGGGGAAGACGCACCCATGGAGTGAGGACGTTAGGCCATAATATCGGAGGGTGCAGGAAGGACTGCAAAAGGATGGATCCACGGATCCCCAAACACAAGACCTCTGAGTGACACGCTCTGGTGCATGGCGGTTGGCATGCTTCCCCTTCATGGCCATCTCCTCCAAAAACATGCCAAGGCCACCACGAAATCTGCTAGTAAAGATGCTTGCTCGGATCAGGAGATATTCTAAGGCCTCCTAGACAAACAGAGCTTCTAACCCCCCCTAAAAACATGGCCGGTAAGGTAGGTCAAATATTTTATATAAGAAAGGGGGAGATGTCAGTGCCTACAAGGAAGTTCTCCTTCAAAGAATAGCCTGACACTTACAAGAAACAGCCCCCTGGGAGACATCCTGCCTGGGAGATATCCCACAACCATCTATCTCCCTGAGACATCCTGTCGCCATCTGTCTTGCTGAAATATCCTGAGGTTATCTAACCCTGTGAAGACATCCAGCAACTGCCGATAAGAGAGTTTTCCCATCGGCAGCATATAAACACCCTGTGAGAACAATAAAAGTTTGCAGCTTGATCAGAACTCCTGTCTGGCTGTCATCTCTCCTGTCTCTTGTCCCTTCATTCCTCCCCAACTATGTTCGATGCCCACGTTGATGTGTCCTGCCGGCCGGGACCCCTGGCACTAATCCATATCCTACTAGACTATGACTACTAATACTAATATGATGGAGGAAAATAACCCAAATAGAATAGAAATACAAGCAGTTCAGAGGAGGCATGGTGTATAGTTGGAGTTGCCTTTTGCATGATATAGGGTAGGTGTTATAAATCTAGCTAATTTTTAATTGAAATAATTCTCCATGTGTTTTTAAAGTTAAAAAACATGTGAATACCTGGCTCCCTTTCTGTGTAGCCTATTCACCACATGTATTTTATATGCACATATAGAATCCTACATGGTATCACACGTATATTCTTGTGAGGTGGCTGACTTAGCAGATTCAAATTGTGAGAAGAGATCACTTCTCCTAAACGCTGTTGGAACTGAAAATTCAATGTATGGGGGAGCCTCCTAGTAGAAAAACATTATACATAAATCCATGTTAAGTAAAATAAATATTTTTGCATCAGTGGATGATATATATTTCATGAAGAATTTCGATTGGCATATATATTGCTACGTTTTATTGTCTGTGTTTGTGTTTTGTGTGTTTGTATATATATATATATATATATATATATATATATATATATATATATATATATACTCTCCAAATTTTTCAAAATATAAAATATATGTGTCCTATATAAACTACCTAAATTCATTCATGTTCATGTATGTGGATTCATAATCAACTTTTCACAAGATTATTCTCAGAAATATACATCCACCTGAAATACATATTTGTTTTCTAGTACTGAAAACTAACTTCAGTGAATGGTGCATAAAATCCTAATATTTCTACAGTAGCTGACCCAGTTTAACATCAATGCAAATAGATTCCTATGGGACATGATGTGTATTTTGAAGTTCATTTTATTTAACACTGGTACATTACTATTTCTTCAGTTTATGCACACCTTAGGATATATATTTCATCCACAGGTTCACAAATTAATAGGCATTTGTTTCACTTTCAATCATTTCCTGCTTCAGAACACATGTATTCCTCCAGGTTTCTTGACTGTTCTTCTCATGAGACTTCTTTCCAAACACATTATTTTCGATTTCCATAAAAATTTGAAGCAAAACTCCCACACTCTTCATGATAAACCATAACCCTAAAATTACCATTAGATGTATAACTGGTTGGAATGAATGATTGTATATCAATATAAGATTTCCTGTATATTTTCAGATAACAATTCAATCCATTATTTAAAGTTGGAACCAGTTATATAATTTATGTTGAGTGTCTATATGGAAGAAGCTGAAGGCCATTTTAGAGGGTTTTGGTTTTAATTGTGGTCATTTGTTGGTGGTTGGAAGAGATGACTGGGTCCACCTGGGCTTGAACACTGGTGTGATTCCCCATAAGACTGAGTTCTGGAACCGAACTCAGAGAAGTATTGCCATGAAGTCATGTTGGGATTTTAGGAGGCCACGTATGAGAGTCGCCCTAGGAAACTGAGTTCTAGGCCCAGGATGGCTTCCCACATCGCCATGGGAATCTCATCCAGGATATTACATGATTTTATTTTTAAAGAGTTGGCAGCCATAATGAAGAGACAAAACACACATGGATCTCACATTGTAGACCTCAATGGGCCTGGCTTCATGTGACCTTTTGCCCCCTCTTTGGGAAGCCTTGCCTGTGAGAGTTCTCCAGAGGTTTCATTCAAATGAGCTTCCTCAAAATTTTATGGTTCCTGGATGAATGGGAAACTCACAGTGGCTCCAAATTCATCCTTGAAAAATGGCGAGATAAATACCATGAAATTTTGGACATTCCCTTGACCAGGTGGCACTGGAAAACATTTCCATGTCCTATTGCTGATCAGGAGTATACCAGACAGTGCCTTGATTGACTGGGTTTCATGAAAATGCTGTAGAACAGAGATGCCAGTAATTTGGAGCCTTCTGAGTAGTGAGCCTAGAGTAGTGGTTAGCAAGTGTGTGATAATACATCTGTGCTGTGGCCATGGAGATCTGCCATTGGCTTCCAAATGTCCTGTGACTGACATGGTGCAGCCAGCAGACAATTATATAAAAAGGCATCTTGGTATATGGAGACGTTTCTGGGCAATGTTCAGAATCAGGTTGCTATGGACAAGGGCGCAAGCATTGTGGGATAGAAGCCTGGTTGGTGCGTTCTCCAGCAGACACTGACCAACCACATGTGACAGAATGCCGTGCAGCACTGCGACCCATTTGAACTCCTTGTATTTTGTGAAGCCAATACCAAACTTCCATTGTAGCAGCAAGAAAGACCATTAAAAGTGGAGTATGACCAAAGGGCTTCACAGTCCACACGGGGAGAGGCTTAGCCCCAATGGCCATTGTTTACCTACAAAAAGAGAATTCATCACTGCTGCACCATAATCATTGGAAAATAAGAACACATGTCCTTCAGGTCACATAGATGCATATCTAGCTTTGATGGTCTCACTACAAAGGAAGCTAAAGCTACTGACAACAACATATATTTCAAGTGCCCAGCCTCAGAGGCAGTTTCTCAAAATGTCTTTAGGCCAGGAAACCTCTATATTCATAGACACAGGGTACAACTTTTTGTACCCCCAATACTAATTTATACGTCTTCAAAATATTGCTCCCAGAAATGGTTACGAGAAATACTCATGTCACCTGATCTACATATACATTGTATCACAGTAATATTCTGAACACAAAATGCAAAGGTCACACTTATGATTGTACCAAAACCTAAATGGAAAGTGAACCTGCATTACTAAAATCATCCATGTCCACTTGCCTAATGCTCTCAAATGTCAATCCTATTGATGACTACATATTTCTTTTTTCCTAAGATTATATAATTAAAGTCAACCCTGTTGAATGTGTAATCCTATCACTAACTTTATGCTTTGCCTGATATCATAATGTCTCTATTGATATCTGCTTTCCTACATGTTTTCTCCAGTTCATCATTGTGACTGACTCTTCACATGTGCTGACATTTACATTCACTCTCTATATGAAACCCTATTGCTAAAGGACTTTTTTTCCAAATCCAATATTCACTCTTCTTTCTAAACCTACCAACTATATTCCTAATCTTACTGACTATCCCGTTTTGAATGGATGTTCTTTTCTACATTCAATCATCCAAGTAAATGTCAGGTGAGCGTCAGAGGAAGAGACCACCCAGAATCTATCTCATGCAACAGCAAAGGGTTTATTGGGGGTCCAGCGTGCTGGTGCTCATACCTCACTTGAATAGAGCAGAGAGCGCTGAGAACAGCTTAAGCAGAGCTTATATACTTTCCTTGAAGAGTCCAGGGAGGGAATTTTATTAATGGATCAGGGCAAGTGGGCAATTTGCACGCAACCGGGTGAGGGAGTGCATTCTGTAGTTTGGCCGTTGGGGACAGCACATTCTGGGAACAAGATTAGCAAACATTTCTCAAGATTTCAACAGTGTTTTGTTAAGCGTACAGAAAAACAGGAAGTGACAAGTGCCTATTTTATTAACCTTTCATTCCCCACTTCTTCTTCTGGCTACTTTTAGTGATAAAAGTGATCATTGGGGGGTGTCACATTTTATGTCTGCTAGTGGGGTATTAACATAAGTTTAACTTGTCCAATTTGAGATTGGAGAAAAGAAATTACATGGTTGAGCAAACAGAGTTTATAGGTAGCAATAATATGAGGAATACACAATTTGAAAGGGTTACCAGTCTTTTCCAGTTTCCAGCCAGAGTCTCAACAGGCCGCAGGCTTGAGATGAGAGGTATGGATCCAGGAAATGATTCTGTCTACCTTTACCGCTGTAGGTGTTATAAGTAGCACCTGGTATGGTCCTTTCAAGCGGGGTTCCAGGGATGAAACCTGATGTCGTCTTACATAGAAGAAGTATCTTACTTGATGTTGATTTGGAGTCCTCTCGTCCCCAGGTTGTTAGGCAGTGGCCATCTGTTTTCACAGGTATCCTGAGTTCTTTCAAGAGCTTTAAGTCTGTCAAGCAAGGGGGTGTGAAAAGGATCGTTAGGTCTTAGAGTTGGAGTTAGGTCCCTTACTGGAGGAGGGGCACCATAGAAAAATTCATAGGGGGTGAGGTTACACAAAGAAACAGAGGGAGTATTTCTTGCATGAAACAGTTCATAAGGCAGTAGCATAGTCCAATATTTTATGCCGGTCACTAAGCTTAATTTCGTTATGGTCTCTTTAATGGTTCTATTCATTCATTCTGCCTGTCCTGAACTCGGGGGTCTATAAGCACAATGTAACTTTCAATAAATCCCCAAGGTCCTGGCTAACCCCTGACTTATGTGGGTTATGAACGCGGGTCCATTATCACACCCTATTACTTTAGGCAGGCCGTATCTTGGAAAAATATCTCCCAGGATCTTCTTCACCACAATTTGCACTGTTTCTTTTTTTTTCTTTTTTTCCTTTTCTTTTCTTTTTTTTTTTTTTTTTGGTGGGAAAGGCTTCAATCCATCTGAAAATGTATCTACAAAGACTAGGAGATTTTTAAGTCCATAACTTGCTGGCTTTATTTCAGTAAAGTACACTTCCCATAATTGTCCTTGTCTGGTTCCTCATAGGTGCTTTCCTGCAGGAAGCTTGGAAGGATAAGAATTAACCAATTGATGGACCTGACAGGCTTTTGTTAACCATTCAGTTATTTCCTTTAACTGTGAGTTGGTTAGTGGAAAACTCTGTTCTTGATCCTTCATGAATGAATGTAGTTTCTTTGAACTAAGGTGAGTGATTTGGTGTACATTATCTACTGACATAGTTAGAGCTGTGAATATTGAAGTTTTTACTGAAGGATTTAGAAATTCCACTTGGGGGCCTTCAGGGTTAAAAGTTATTTTGGCCTGGAGCTTGCTGAGCAGAACTCTGCCCATCAATGGGGCCGGGCATTCTGGAATTACTAGGAAGAAGTGATGGATTTTTCCTTTCTCCTGGTCCCAGGTCCTCTTAGTTGTCCAAGCCCGATATTTACTGCAATTAGCCCCTTGAATTAGAGACCTTTTATTTGATAGAGGGCAAAATGGGGCCTTAATGGCTGAGTATATTGCCCCTGTGTCCACTTCAATGTTTACTGGGGTGCCCTCCACTTCAAAAGTTAACCTGAGCTCGGGGAGGGGATCTGATCCCCAACTTTCTTAGTCATCCTCCAGAGTCAGAATGGCTGGCTGGCGTGGCTGTCTCTTTCTAGGGCTCTCTTTGGCCCAGTGTCCTTTTTCTTTACAGTAGGCACATTGATCTGAGGCCAGGGGTGGCCTCTAGTTTGGGCCCAGGTATCCCTTCCTGTCTCCATGTTTCTTATTTCTGGCCTATTTGTTGTTGTGACCAGGACCTTAGTCAATTCCTTAGTCTGTCTTTTGTTTCTTTTATCCTCCCTTTGCTTCCTTATCTTCTTCAGTTTCTCTCGTATAGTATACCTTTTTGACTTCGCTGACTAAATCTCTCAAAGTCATATCTTGTAATCCATCTAATTGTTTTAAATTTCTTTAAATATGCAGGGCAGCTTGCCCAATAAAGGCCATCATGACAGATGCCTTTTGAGCCTCTGCCTGAGTATCAAAAGGAGTATATCTCCTATATGCCTCCATAATTCTCCCTAGAAACATAGAGGGAGATACGTCAGGCCCTTGAATAAACTCTATTACCTTGGCCAAATTAGTTGGTCGCCTAGCAGCCACTAAGATACCCGCTATTAGAGCCCGGAGATAAGTGAACAGATGCTCCCTACCTTCAAAGGTATTGGGGTCCCTGTTTGGTCGATTCTAGGGAAAGCCGGGTTGAATATGTTGGGAAGTTGTGTCAGTCACCCACCTGGTCTGAGGATATTATTTTCTAGCTTCCAGGAGGATTCTCTTTTGTTCCTATGTCATGAAGAGAGTCCCTAGGTGTTGTTGGCAGTTATTCCAAGTAGGCTGGTGTGAAAACATCTATGAATCAACCACACCTGAGAGACGAGTGGGGTCCTCGGTAAAAGGGGGATTGTTATTTTTCCAGTTATATAGGTCTGAAGAGGAGAAAGGCCAATACTGGTAGGCTTGCATTTTTTCCCCATGACCATCATCAATCATTGGCACATAGGGACGGAGGGGGAGCATCACGGGAGTTCCAGGGTTTTCAATCATTCATTGCCGGTGAGTTCCTTTAGCCGGGCCAGGTTCCTCCAGGGGAGGAGGGGCTGTGTGTGCCACGGGGGAGTTTTCTGGAGGGTGCTGGGCTGGCTTAGCTTCCTCCAATGGCGGAGAGGCTGAGTCAGCAGCAGGGGAATCACTTAGAGGGTGTTGGGGGTTGGGAGACCAGGGCAAGGGATAAGGAGAGGGATGAGAGTCCAGTAGAGTTAAATCTTGTGACTTAGGCAGAAAAGAGGGTGGAGGAGGAGGAGGAGCAGAGGGTTTGAGAGATCGTGGGGGAAAGATTAGGAGCGGGGACAGGGGCAAAGAAAGGCTTCACCCATGGAGGAGATTTGCAGAGGTAATGCCGGGTTAAGATATATGGCTTTTGATCTGGATGGCTATGTGGCCCTTCCTGAAAGACAATATCTCAAACTTTTTGAATTACTGAGAAGTAGAAAAATTCTTCTAAGGGCCATCCGAATCCAAAGGTGGGCCATTCTGAGGCACAGAGAGTCTGCCAGGTCCAGCGGTTTACTGAAAAAGAAAGATTCTGAGCCCTTAAGCAGAATTTGGTCCAGTGATCAAGGGTCAGGGACAGAGGCATTGAAGTGCTCTTTCCCATAATGAAAAATGCACAAACAGTAAAAGCAACGACACATGACACAGACAAGACAAGACAATAAAGACAGGCAATGGACGTCCAACACTGAGACGAGGACTGAGTAGCCGGCAATACCTGATGGGCTGGCAATACCGAATCTGAAACAAAATATCACTGAGTTAAGGAGACTATTGTTCCTCGATTTTAAGAGTCCTCTGGGGTGTCCCTCAGGGTGGTTGCCTGTGGCTCTGTGACACATCTGTCAGCCACCGTGAGAGAGAGCTCACGCTCTTTATTGACAGCCATTTTGCCAAGACCTAACCTGAAACCTGACACCAGAAAAAGGCGCCTTACGAATCCCGAGAGGAGCCTGTTGGGGTCTCTCGTCCGCTGCTCCCAGAACTCGGTGGAACCTCCATATGTAAAGGTCGGACGAGTGTCAGGCGAAGAGACCTCCAAGAGACTGTCTCATGCAAAAGCAAAGGGTTTATTGGGGGTCCAGCATGGTGGGGCTCAGAGCTCACTTAAATATAGCAGAGAGTCCTGAGAACAGCTTAAACAGGGCTTATATACTTTCCTTGGGGAGGGCAGGGAGGGAAGTTAAGTATACAGAAAAACATGAAGAGACAACTACCTATTTTACTAACTTTTCACTAACGACTATACTTTGCCAGATTTCCTAATGTCTCTATTGATATCTATTTTCCTACATACTTTTCCCAGTTCATCTTTGTGACTGACTCTTCACATGTGCTGACATTTACATTTACTCTATACCCGAAAAGCTATAGCTAAAGAACTTTTGGTGCAAATTCTATACTCACTATCCTTTCTAAACTACCGACTATCTTCTTAATCTTACCGACTATCACTTTTTGACTGGATGTTATCTTTGACAATCAATCACCCAAGGCACAAGGTCCAATGCAATTGTATATTGATGTACCTGAGACATCTGTGCAGAAAATATATCAAAGCTAAGTATCACAATCAAGGTCCTAATACACTTCTGGGTTTTAAATCTTACCTAGATTTCTGTTTTCATACTTATATTTTACCTATATATTCTTGTAATTATCGCAGGATATCAATACCATTTTTCATTCAGCTGAATGATTCCTAATCCAAATCAAACCTGTTATTAACCCTAACCCTTCACTGTTGCCTCAATCTAACTTTACAGAAGAGCAGGGACAGAGATGGTCTTACAATACAAAAATGTAGGATTCATTCCAACTACTGAGAAACTCAAAGGTCCATGCAAAAATGATCCCTGCAGAAGTTGTAGGCAGCTATGTAGGAACTGAGAGAGCAAAAGTCATCTTCCATTGTAAAAAAACTGGTCAGGATGAAGGAATGTGTCTGAATCAGCCTCTGTCTTCTTAATTTAGAGAAGAAGGACCAAACCAGGCCTGTGTTGAGATCTGTTCCCGGGTGCCTATGGTTGATATACCATTCTAAGTTGTGAAAGTGTCACAGGAAGTAGGGGCAGCCTCAATTTCATGGGACACTTTGAAACAACTGTTAGGACAACGTGGTTGCCAAGGCAGTGACCTTATTCAATTCCTGAAGGAAGTGACCTCACCTAACATCCTTAGAGACAGAACTCTCTGAACTTGGGATCCAGGAAGCCAGTCACCCAAATCCACTCCCAGTCCCACTCCCAGGGGTCTCAATTTCTTGGATTTACCAAGGACAGATTTAGTCTTTCTTGGTACATACTGATGTGAGGATGGCCAAATGCCAGAAAGCTCTGAAAAGTCGCCTTTACTGAGAAAGCAGGTATTGGATCACGGCTGGCTCCTCAGTACTTCACAATGTTGACCAAAGAGACCAGATCTGAGACAGGACAGGCCATTTTGGGGGAAGAAAATATGGCCCACAATCAGAGAAACTCTGGATAGTCACAGACCTACTTTGGGGAAGGAGGTGCCTTTGTGGGTGTGGGTGTGAGTTTGTGGATTTGTCTCATGTTCTCAGAATAGGTAGGAAAGTCGGTATGTTTGGTTTGGTGTAGACTGTTTCGAGTAAGTCTTTTGACAAGGCGAGTGTTTCTATGTCTGTGTATCCCACGGTGTCCATGGTTGTAGACATTAGAAAAGAGAATGCATCAATTGATATGTCCTGTCTAGTTGAAAGCTTCCCAGCATTCATCCTGCCCAATTTATGAATGGATTTCAGCTTGCCTTATCGATGGGCAACACTTGCTATCTTTCAAAGTTTCTGCTTTCTTCCTGAATTCTGGCCACTCTCCAGAATAGGCTCATGGTTTTGTATCCAATATATGTACCACTTCCAAGCCCTGTGACATCGTCATGTACTGGATAGCTGAAGGGAATGGCGAGCATCTCAGAAAACTCTGATACCAGTGTGATAAGGATAGTCTCAGTGGAGAAAACCTTTGGGCCTTTTAATTATCAATTGTTCTGCTGCCCTCAATGTCGGAAAGGTCTTTGCCTCAGGCCACCCCTTTTTGATGCCTGAAAAAAACTGTTTTCACATGGAAATGAATGGGCATCACCTGAAGCTTTTTGCTTAATTCCATTGGAAAGGATGTGTCTGAATCAGCCTTTTGGCCCTGTGTGAGGCTTAGGCTTAGATTCTCAGCACCTGATGGATCTAAAGAAAGATTCCATGTGTGCATCCAAAACCAAAATAGCCAAAAGAGCAGTCATTCTGTATGAAGTCTCTCCCCTTCCTTTGTGAGGTTCCAGACCTACATCAAGTTAGAATAGGAATGCTTTGGGTCAAATAATTTCTTCAAAGCCCTGCAGAGGCTAGCCCATAGGTGCTTGGGTTTCCTCATGTCTCCAATTCAGACAAAGAATCTAAACCCCACAGTAGTCCTCAAATTGGAGAAGCAGAGAAGTATTAACAGCAGGCCTATGTGATCACACCAGGTTCACAGGAAGGGTGTCCAAGCCACCCTGATTTTAGGCAAATTAGAGGCAAGGGAGATTATTTTGGAGACTGTCTTGGTCTGCGCCCCTCATCGAAACATCCAACCAGAGGTTATGAAGAGTGTTTATATGAAATATCATGAGGACCATGTGGGAGTGTGTTGGTTTTAATTGTGGTCATTTGTGTGGTGGTTGGAAGAGATGACTGGGTCCACCTTGACATGATCTCTGGTGTGATTCCCCTAAGAGACTGAGTTCTGGAACTGACCTCAGAGAAGTATTGCCATGAATTGTGTTGGGATGTTAAGAGACTACGCATGAGAGTCGCCCTTGGAAACTGAGATGTATGCCCAGGTTGTATTTCCACAAAGCACTGGGAATCACAGCCAAGATATCACATGATTTTATTCTGAAAGACTTGGCAGCCATAGTTGAGAGTCAAAACACACATGGACCTTACATTGTAGACATCAATGGGCCTGGATTCACGTGACCATTTAGCCACTCTTTGGGAAGCCTTGCCTGTGAGAATTCTCCATTGTCTTTTATTGACATGAGCTTCCTCAAAATTTATTGGTTCTGGATTGATTTAAAACGCACAGTGCATCCAACTTCATCTTTCAAAAATGGCTAGATAAATACCAAGAAATTTTTGAAATTCCCATGACCAGGTGGCACTGGAGAACCTTTGGATGTCCTGTTGCTGATCATGAGTATACCAGACAGTGCCTTGATTGACTGGGTTTCATGAAAATGGTGTAGAACAGAGATGCCAATAAATTGGAGGCTGCTGAGTACTGGGCCTAGAGCAGTAGTGGGCAGGTGTGTGATAAAACATTTGTTGTGGGGCCATGTGGATCTGCCATTAGCTTCCAAGTGTCTTGTGACTGAAATGGTGCAGCAAGCAGTCCCTTCTATGTAAAGGCATCTTGTAATATTGAGAAGTCTCAGGGCAAGTTTCAGAATCAAGTTGCTATGGTCAATGGGGCAAGCTATGTGTGATAGAAGCATGGTTCTTGCATTGACCTAGAGAAACTGACCCACCACACGTGACAGAACTCCCTCCAGCACTGTGTCCCAGTTGACCTCTTTGTATTTTGTGAAGCAAATACCAAACTCCCAGTGAAGCCGCAAGAAACACCATGAAAATTTTAGGATCACAAAATGGCTTCACAGTCCACACGGGGAGACACTTAGACCCAGTGGCCACAGTTTAGCTACAAATAGCAAATTCAGCACTGCTGCTAATGTTCAGTGGAAAATAAGAAACAATGTCCTCCAGATCACATAGATGCAGACCCACCTTTATTGGTCTCACTAGAAACGAAGCTAAAGCACTTGACAACAACATATGTTTCAAGTGCCCAACCTCAGAGGCAGTTCCACAAGAAGTCTTTAGGCCAGAAGAGCTCCAGTGTGTGGAGTGTTTACCCTGTCCCTTACTTTTGGAAACTCCTTAGCATATTCCATTCCAGATATGTATTCACAGATTTTCTAACTCTTCTCCTCTAATTTTGTCTTACTTGGGGAGTAGGTAATGTCAAGCCATTGTTCTGGATGACAGTGGGAACAATTTTTTGTAGCACATATTTGCATACACATTGGATTCATTTTACAATTTTCCAGTCAAAATGGTGAATCCCTCACACTAACCCCTAAGCTACTAAACTCTGACTACTAATCATAATATGATGGAGAATAATAACCCAAACAGAATTGAAATACAAGCAGTTCAGAGGAGGCATCGTGTATAGTTGGACTTGCCTTTTGCATTATATAGGGTAGGAGTTATGAATCTAGTCAATTATTTGGTTGAAAGAATTCTCCATGTTTTTTTAAAGTTAACAAATATGTGAATTCCTGTCTCCCTTTCTCTGTAGCCTGTTTAGCACATGTAATTTTATATGCACATATAGAATCATACCTGGTATCACACGTATATTTTTGGTGAGGTGGCTGACTTGGCATATAGAAATTGTGAGAAGATATCACTCCTTCTAAAAGCTGTTGGAACTGAGAAGATATCACTCCTTCTAAAAGCTGTTGGAACTGAGAATTCAACCTATGGGTGATCCTCCTATTTGAATAGCATTATACATAAATCCATGTTCAGTAAAATGAATATTTTTGAATCTGTGGATGATATGTATTTCATGATGAATTTCGATTGGCATATATAATGCTACTTTTTAATGTCTCTCTGTGTGTGTCTGTGTGTATATATATATATATATATATATATATATATATATATATATATCCTCCAGATTTTTCAAAATATGAAATATATGTGTCTTATTATGCACTCCCAAATTTCATTCATATTCATGTATGTGGATTTATAATCTACTTTTCAAAAGATTATTCTCAGAAATATTCATCCACCCGAAATACATTTTGGTTTACTAGTACTGAAAACTATCTTCAGTAAATGGTGCATAGAAATCCTAATATTTTGACATTGCAAGATGGCCATGAATAGAGTGCATCACACCCTTTGTACTGCGCCACTTCACATGTGAATAAGGAGTTAGAATGACGAAAAAGTATCTTGTTAGGATCTTACAGAAAAATGGGTGTGCCTGGAACCTAGAAGAATGATTTTCACCACCAAGGTCCTGTAATTGAGTCTCAAACAAGAGCCAACTATGCGACCAAAGATCTGGGATGACTGATCCGTGCGACCCGTGCCATGGCTACAGACGGCGGGCCTCCACCGAGAAGCGACCAGCATGCAGGGAGAAACGTTGCTGCAAATTCTGTGGAATCCGGCTGGCTCATCCGCCACTGAGCCCGGGGCTGAGCTCAGGATTTCAGATGGGGAAGAAAGCGCTACAGTTCTATTCCCCACAACCGAAACTCCATCGAGGAAACCAACGGCCACCATCTTGGAGAGCTGAAGTATCCACCGCCACTCTCCGACAGATTGCAACAACAAAACAGGTGTGTGTTACTCAGCTTATCTCCCATACAGCAGGTAATTTGCAAAAATTCTCTCTTAGGCTTTCCGGGGGAGGGATTACCAGAGAAAGCCTTCACAAAGACGGGGGGAAAACTAGTGGCACCTGACCTTCAACTTCCCCTCCCATCACCGGTGAAAACGAAACTTGTCTAGCCAGCGCAATGGGTGGGGCAAGCGGAAAAATTCAAAACAATAGAGTGCCAGGGTTCCCAATAGACACCCTCCACACCCAAGAAACGGCAGGCAAAGAGTACAGTTTGATCTGCCAAGAGGCATCACTCAGGGGAAATCTGGTGTAGCAGGGGAAATCAGGACTCGCAGAGGAAACCAGGGGACTAGAGGACAGACCCGCTTGACTAGGTGGCTGGAGAATGCCTGCCCACCAGCAACCAATCACCCGCTGGCTGCCTGCGCAATTGGGCAGCTAGAGATCACCCGTCCGCCAGTGACAGCCCATTCACTGATTGCACGACTGGATGGCTGGAGACCGCCCGCCCGCCAGCGACTGGGAGGTGAAACCAACCAGAGACAGTCCAGTCCCACCCCCCCATTCAAACACCCCGGCAAGGAGCCTGGGGCCCGCCATAGCAGACAGGTGACATCACTGGAGCTCAGCTGTCGGAATTCCTTCCAAGCGGAATCCACTTTTGCAGGCATAGTCTACAAACACAAAAGAGAGACAACAGAGATATACAAAACCAAAACAAAGCTATTGAAGAGAGCAGAAACACAGCAATCAATAGAGTTGAAAAGTAATGTGAACATCATGAAAAAACAAGGGAAAAAAATTCTACAGGAAGACCGAGAAGCATCAGAAATAGGGATAGGGAAAAAAACTCAAGGCATACCTAACTCAGATGGAAAGGAATATTAGAGAAGACATGAGGCAGCAAGTCCAAGCAATAAAAGTATATTTTAAAAATCAAATAAACAAACAAATTCAAATGGCAAAGAACGAGCTTTACCAGGAGATAGAGATCTTAAAAAGAAATATCAAACAGTAATCCTAGAAATGCAGAAAACTATAAACCAAATTAAAAACTCAAACGAAGAATATTACAAATAGACTAGATCAATTAGAAGTTAGAACATCAGATAATGAAGACAAAGTTTATCGACTTGAAAAGAATAGAGTAAACACAGAAAAGATGCTTAAATCCCATGAGCAATCTATTCAAGAGATATGGGATGTCATAAAAAAAACAAATTTGAGTGTCATCTGGATAGAAGAAGGCATAGAGATTCAAACCAAAGGAATGGACAACATATTAAATGAAATATTTCTGGAAAATTTCCCAGAGATGAAAGATGGAATGAATTACCAAATCCTGGAAGCCTACAGGACCCCAAGCATTCAAAACCATAATAGACCAACTCCAAGACAAATAATTATGAAGATAGCCAGAACAAGGACATACAGAACAAAGAGAGAATATTAAAAGCTACGAGAGAAAGTAGGCAGATTACATTCAGGGGTAAACCAATAAAGTTAACGACTGATTTTTTATCACAAACTTTGAAAGCAAGAAGATGCTGGAAAAAAGTATTTCAAACGCTCAAAAATAATGGATTCCAACCAAGAATACTGTATCCAGCAAAATTAAGCTTCAGATTTGACAATGAAATTTAAGTCTTTCACGATAAAAAAAGCTAAAAGAATTCACAGCCAGAACACCAGCAGTGCAAAGCATTTTGAGCAAAATACTACAAGAAGAGGATTTGAAAAGTAATGCCTGAAACTAGCAGCTGGAGGTATCTCAGTAAAGGGAGAGGAAAATAACCAAAAAGTAAAAACTAACCAAAATAAATAAATAAATAAATAAATAAACATGACTGGAAGTACAAATCATATTTCAATTGTAACCTTAAATGTTAATGGCCTAAACTCACCAATCAAGAGACATAAGCTAGTAACCTTGATCAAAAAAGAAAAAAATCCAACAATATGCTGCCTTCAGGAGACTCATATGATAGGTAAAGACATACAGAGGCTGAAATTAAAAGTTTGGGAAAAATCATACCACTCACATGACCCTCGGAAGCAAGCAGGAGTGGCCATACTCATATCGAATAAAATCAACTTCAACCCTACGTTAATCAAAAGGGATAAAGAAGGACACTATATACTGTTAAAAGGAACCTTGCACCAACAATGCATAACCATTATCAATTTGTATGCACCAAACAATTGAGCTGCAACACTCATAAAACAAACTCGCCTCAAGTTCAAGAGTCAAATAAACTACAACACAATAATTATGGGTGACTTCAACACACCGCTCTAGCCATTAGACAGATCCTCTAGACAAAAACTGAATAAAGAAACTATAGAATTCAACAGCAAAATCAGTAACCTAGACTTCACCGACATATATAGAATATATCAACCATCAAAAAGTGGATACACGTTCTTCTCAGTAGCACATGGATCCTACTCAAAGGTAGACCATATATTATGCCATAGGGCAATTATTAGTAAATATAAAGTCGTGGAGATAATACCATGCACCATATCTGATCATAATGGAATGAATCTGGAAATCAATGATAAAAGAAGGAAGGAAAAATCCTACATCACATGGAAAATGAACAACATGCTACTGAATGATAAATGGTTTACAGAAGACATAAAGGAGGAGATAAAAAAATTCGTAGAGACAAATGACAAAACAGACACAACACACTGGAATCTATGGGACACAATGAAAGCAGTTTTAAGAGGGAAATTCATTTCTTGGAGTTCTTTCCTCAAAAAAAAAAAAAAAAAAAAAGAAAAAAACAGCAAATAAATGAACTCACACTACACCTCAAAAACCTAGAAATGGAAGAGCAAAACAACAGCAAATGTAGTAGAAGACAAGAAATAATTAAAATTAGAGCAGAAATCAAGGAAATTGAAACAAAAAAACATTGAAAATATTGATAAAACTAAAAGTTGGTTCTTTGAAAAAATAAATAAGATTTATAGACCCTTAGCCATGCTAAGGAAGAGAAGAAAAGAGACAACTCAAATTACTAACATACGGGATGAAAAAGGCAATATCACAACAGACACTACAGAAATAAGAAGATAATTAGAAAGTATATGGAAAACCTATGTTCCAATAAAATAGATGATAGTGAAGATATCAATAAACTTCTTAAGTCATGCGATCTGCCCAGATTGAGTCAGGAAGACAGACACAATTTAAACAGAACAATAACAAAGGAAGAAATTGAAGAAGCCATCAAAATACTACCAACAAAAAAAAGCCATGGACCGGATGGGTATACAGCAGAGATCTACATAACCTTCAAAAAGGAATTAATACCAATACTTTTCAAGCTATTTAAAAAAATAGAAAAAGAAGAAACTCTTCCAAATTCATTCTATGAGGCCAATATCACCCTGATCCCAAAACCAGACAAAGACACTTCAAAGAAAGAAAACTACAGACCAATATCTCTAATAAACTTGGATGCAAAAATTCTCAATAAAATCTTGGTGAATCGAATACAAAAGCATATCAAAAAAATTATGCACCATGATCATGTAGGATTCATCCCTGGGATTCAAGGCTGGTTCATTATACGGAAATCAATAAATGCTATTCACCACATCAATAGACTTAAAGACAACAACCATATGATCATCTCGATAGATTCAGAAAAAACATTCGACAAAGTTCAACATCCCTTTATGTTGAAAACACTAGAAAAACTAGGGATAACAGGAACTTACCTCAAGATTGCAAAAGCTATATATGATAAACCTCAGGCTGGCATCATCCTAAATTGAGAAAAGCTGAAGGCATGCCCTCTAAAATCTGGAACAAGAGGGATGCCCTCTATCACCACTTCTATTTAATTTAGTTCTTGAAATACTAGGCATAGCAATTAGACAGACAAAAGAAATTAAAGGCATAAAACTAGGAAAAGTAGAACTTAAATTATCGCTATTTGCGGATGACATGATAATATATTTAACAGACCCAAAAGGGTCTACAGAGGAACTGCTAGAGTTAATAAATGAATTCAGCAAAGTGGCAGGATATACAATCAACTCGCATAAATCAAAGGCATTGCTGTATATCAGCAGCAAAACTTCTGAAATGGAAATGAGGAAAACCACTCCATTCAAAATATCCTCAAAGAAAATAAGATAATTGGAAAAACAATTAAATAGTTGGGAAACAACCTAACAAAAGAGGTGAAAGATTTATAAATGAAAACTACAGAACCCTAAAGAGATAGAAGAGATCTTAGAATATGGAAAAATATACCCAATTCATAGATAGGCAGAAATAACATCATCAAAATGGCGATATTACCCAAATTCTCTACAGGTTTAAACTGATGCCAATCAAAATCCCAACGACATTTCTTGTAGAAATGATAAAGCAATCATGAAATTCATAAGGAAAAACAAAAGACCCAGAATAGCAACAGCAATTCTAAGCAGGAAGTTTGAATCTGGAGGTATAGCAATACCAGAGTTCAAACTGTACTACAAAGCAATAGTAACAAAAACAGCATGGTACTGGTACCAAAACAGGCAGGTGGACCAATGGAACAGAATAGAGGACACAGAAACCAATCCACAAAATTACAACTTTCTTATATTTGATAAAAGGGGCTAAAAACCTGCAATATACGAAGGATAGCATCTTCAACAAATGGTGCTAAAAAAATTGAAAATCGATATGTAACAAAATGACACTGAATCCCTTTCTCTCGCCAAGCAAGGAAGTTAACTCAAAGTGGATCAAGGAGCTAGATATCAAATCAGAGACACTGCATCTGATAGAAGAAAAAGTTGGCTACGATCTACATACTGTGGGGTCGGGCTCCAAATTCCTTAATAGGACACCCATAGCCCAAGAATTAATAACAAGAATAAATTAATGGGACTTACTTAAACTAAAAAGTTTTTTTTTCTCAGCAAGAAAAACAATAAGAGAGGTAAATAGAGAACCTACATCCTGGGAACAAATTTTTACCCCTCACACTTCAGATAAAGCCCTAATATCCAAAATATACAAAGAACTCAAAAAATTAAAAAATAAGATAACAAATAACCCAATCAACAAATGAGCCAAGGACCTGAACAGACACTTCACAGAGGAGGACATACAATCAATCAACAAGTACATGAAAAAATGCTCACAATCTCTAGCAGTCAGAGAAATGCAAATCAAAACCACCCTAGGATACCATCTCACTCCAGTAAGATGGGCAGCCATTAGGAAGTCAAAAAACAGTAAGTGTTGGCGAGGATGTGGGGAAAAGGGGACACTTGTACACTGCTGGTGGGACTGTAAATTGTTGCAGCCAATTTGGAAAACAGTATGGAGATTCCTGGGAATGCTGGGAATGGATCCACCATTTGACAAAGATATCACCCTTCTTGGACTATTCTCTGAGCATCTTAAAACAGCGTACTATTGGGATACTGCCACATCAATGATCATAGCGGCACAATTCACAATAGCTAGACTGTGGAACCAACTTAGATGCCCTTCAATAGATGAATGGATAAAAAAAATGTGGAATCTACACACAATGGAGTATTACGCAGCACTAAAAAATTAGAAAATCATAGAATTTGCAGGGAAATGTATGGCATTAGAGCAGAATATGCTAAGCGAAGCTAGCCAATCCTTAAAAAACAAATGCCAAATGTCTTCTTTGATATAAAGAGAGCAACTAAGAACAGAAAGGGAGGAAGAGCATGAGGAAAAGATTAACATTATACAAAATGAGTGAGGGGAGAGAAAGGGAGAGAGAACAGAAAGCATATGGAAATGGTAGGAAACCCTCAATGATACACAAAATTACACATAATAGGTTGTGAGGGGAAATGGGAGGGAAATAATGGAGAGAATTAAACAACAGCACATGAGGTAGAGAGGGAAGATGGGAGGGGAGGGGAGGGGGGATAGTAGGGGATAGGAAAGGTAGAAGAATACAACAGTCACTAATATGCCATTATGTAAAAATGTGAATGTGTAACCAATGTATTTCTGCAATTCTTATTTGGGGAAAAAAATGGGAGTTCATAATCCAAATGAGAAAAATGTATCAAAGATGATATATCATGAACTTTGTAATGTTTTGAACAACCAATAAAAATAAATAAATAAATAAAGTTTTAAAATTCAGTGGGAAGAAATCAGCTAAAAAAGTGTTGACATGCATTCATTTTTCTTAGCAGAAACTTTGTTTTGTGTAGTTGTAACTATCACAAATTTATTTTACCAGAAATTTGGCTTTTGAAAATGCACATAAATTGAGATTAAAGGATAATTCACCTACCTTCATGAAAAATTCATAGCATTTCCTATATTTTTCATATTTCATTTTTTTAGTTAATATTTTGTCATGGACCAGGTCTAGCCTTAGGCTATTCTTCCAGAATACTACCTCATCTGACAAGTTCGTACAATGTGTTGGATTTTTCTTTTCTTCTTTTATTTAATTGTTTCTAGTTAATAATGTGTATTTCTCCTTATCTTTATTTGGACATACATACCCAACTATATCTTTGCATTTTATGTTTTACTGGGGAAGAGACTCATCAAAAGCTTTTTGTTGTATGTATTAACAATCAAACATTCAGAGCATGCAATTATTCTTAATTTTGCATGAAAATATCTTTGCACAATTTTTCTTATAAAGATTTAGAATTATTAATAATTTCCCTGCTGTAATAAGTAACTACTTACAAGAAGAATTAAACAATTGACTTTATATCAATTATGAATATGAAAAGTACTAAAATAAATATTTGGCAATTAATACACAATTGATAGAAATTGAAATCACGAGAAAGCCATTTAAAATGTCAGTGCATATGGTCCTTAAATAATAGGTTTTTTAAAAAATTTTTCTCTAATTCATAAGATATATTATGCCATATTATCGCTTAATGTGATATAAAACTTTAAATTATCAGTATAGATAAATTAGAAAGAAACCTGTTTACTTAAATATGTTTAATTGATTTTCACTGTAAGATGTTAATTCTGGAAGACTTGAGAATTAAGAAAGATATGGTCTATATTATATCTAACAGGCTTATCAAAGTACTTTTAAATATAAATGTATATATACATTTATATTTGTAATGCATATGCATGAATATAGATACATACATATAATAAATATATAGTGATATATCTATCAGGTGATTATAATTTTAACGTTTTCTCAAGAAAAAAGAATGACTATAAAAAACAGTCTTAAATTTAAATTTCATAGCAAGATACTGTTTGTAATGACAAGAGAAAAATTGATATGGATGGAAAATGAAAAAGGAAGAGGGAGAAGGGGGAAAATGAGGAAGAAAGTGAGTAAAGAAGAGGGAGAGGCATATTCGATGTTAAGAAAAAAGTGGAGGGGCTGGGTTTATGGCTCAGTGGTAACATGATTGTCTAGCATGTGTGAGGCACTGGGTTCTATTCTCATCACCACATAAAAATAAACAAAATGAAGGTCCATCAACAACTGAAAAACAAAAAATAAAAAAGTAGAAATATTACCAAAATTCCAAGCTTTGTTGAATGTTAAATAAAAAACAATATGTTACATAGCCTTATGTAATTTCTAGACTCCCCAAAATAGTCATTAAATGTTAGATCATTAGTGCTATAACTAAAAATCCATTGTTCCTTCCTCTACATTCTGTGTCATGCTAGTACTAAAATAAATTGTATTATAACACCAAAAAAAAAGCCAAATCATAATATTTCTACAGTAACTGACCCGAGTTTAACATCAATGCAAGTAGATTCCTATGGGACATGATGTGCATTTTGACGTTCATTTTTATTCAACACTGGAACATTACTATTTCTTCAGTTTATGCACATCATAGGATACATATTTCATCCACAATTTAGCAAATTTATACGCATTTGTTTAACTTCAAATCACTTCCTGCTTCAGTACCCATGTATTCCTCCATGTTTCTTGACTGCTCTTTTCATGAGACTTCTTTACAAACACATTATTTTCGATTTCCATTATCATATTTGAAGCAAAACACCTGTCATGATAAACCATAACCCTAATATTACCATTAAATGTATAAGTGGTTGGAAAGAATGATTGTATATCAATATAAGATTTCTTACTTAGTTACAGATATCAATTCAATCCATTATTTAAAGTGGAACCAGTTATATTATTTATTCACAGTATGGTCTATTCATGTATTATCTCTATATTCATAGACACAGGGTACACCTCTTTATACCCCCAATACTAATTTATACGTCTTCAAAATATTGCTCCCAGAAATGGTGGAACAAATACATGTAACCTGATCTACATATACATTTTATCACAGTAATATTCTGAACAGCAAAAAGCAAAGTTCACACTTATGATTGTACCATACCTAAATGGAAAGTGAACATGGATTACTAAAAATATCCATGTCCAGGTTGCCTAATGATCTCAAATGAAAATCCTATTGGTGACTACATATTTGTTTCTTTCAAAGATTATATATTCAAACTCAACCCTGTTGAATATGTCTAAAGCTGTCACTCACTTTACACTTTGAATGATTTTGTAATGTGTCTATTGATATCTGCTTTCCTACATATTTTCCCCAGTTCATCATTGTGACTGAATCTTCACATGTGCTATCACTAACATTCACTCTCTAACCGAAACCCTATTGCTAAAAAACTTTGGTCCAAATCCTATATTCACTCTTCTTCCTAAACCTACCTACTGTCTTCCTAATCCTACCGACTATCCCTTTTTGACTGGATGTTCTCTTCTACATTCAATCATCCAAGGTACAAGGTCCTATGCCATTGTATATCGATTTATCTGAGACATCTGTGCAGAACGTAATTCAATGCTAAGTATCCCAATCAAGGACCCAATGACCTTCTGGGCTTCAATTCTTACTTAGATTTCTCTTTTCATTCATATATTTCACCTCTATATTCTTATAAATATCGCAGGTTCCCAATACCATTGTTCATCGAGCAGAATGGTTCCTAACCAAAATTGAAAATGTTATTAACACTAACTATACACTCTTCCCTCAATCTAACTTTACAGAAAAGCAGTGACAGTGTTGGTCTTACAATTCAGGAATGTATGGGATCTTCTACCTGATGAGAACCTCAAAGGTATGTGCAGAAATGATCCCTGGAGAAGATGTAGGCAGCTATGAAGGACCTGAGAGAGCAAAAGTCATCTTCCATGGAAAACAACCTGGTAGGATGAAGTTTGGTGTCTGAATCAGCCTCTGTCTTCTTAATGTAGAGAAGACGGACCAAACCAGGCCTTATGGAGAGCTGTTCCTGAGAGCCTATGGATTATATCTCATTCTAACTTATGAAAGGGTCACAGGAAGTAGGGGCAGCCTCCATCTAAAGGGACCATAAGAAGCAACTGTTAAAACAAAGTGGTTGCCAAGGCAGTGACCTCATTCAGTTCCTGAAGGAAGTGACCTCACCTCACTTCCTTGGTGTTGGAAGTCTCTGAACTTGGGATCCAGGAAGCCAGGCACCCCGAGCCAGTCCCAGTCCCAGTCCCAGTTGTCTCACTTGTTTGGATTTACCAAGGACAGGGTCAGTCTTTCTTGGTACCTACTGATTTGAAGATGTCCAAATGCCAGAAGAGCTCTGAAGAGGGGCCTTTCCTGAGAAAGAAGGTAGTGGCTCACCGCTGGTTCCTGTCAACTTCACAGAGTTGGCCAAGGAGACCAGATCTGAGAGAAGACAGGCCATTTCGGAGGAACATAGTATGGCCCAGCAGTCAGAGAACACTCCGAATAGTCACAGACCTACTTGGGGGAAGGAGGTGCCTTTGTGGGTGTGGTTGTGGGTTTGTGGTTTGGTCTCATGTTCTGAGAATAAGTTTTTTCAGATATCAGCTCCGGAGCCCAGGAATTAGTTCTCATTGGGCCTAAGGTTCCCCACCAGCGAGATTTGAAATTGGCGCTGGCTGCATTGTTAACAAGGGCGGGGACTTTTCACGCCACTGCAGAAAAGAAGAAGGTAGGAAGAAGAAGTCCTTAGGCGCCATGTTGGGGTTTTTCTCTGGGGTATGGCTGCCATTTATACTTTTCCTAACATTCCTCCATTTTTGTTTTTTAAGAAATTGGGGTGTTGTTTGTCATTTCTGGCTGATTCCTGCTGTGTAGGGGTGCTGTGGGGCCTAGAAAGGGAAGTGGACGAATGCTCGGGGGGCAGGTCTTGGGATATCATGGCAGCCAGAAATAAAACCCAGTGGTATAGATAGCTACTTCAGTAGGGGTAAAGTCTATGAAAGTTCCCTGATGCCACAAGTTGTCAATGGCATGAAACCAGTCCTGGATGGAGGAGATTGTTGGTATCAGCCACTGGTCCTGTAACAGAGACTCAAGGAAATACTGGAAGCGTTGCCTGGACATGGCGTCACCAGCACCTGAAGAAGATCAGAGCGAATAAAAACAGAATGAAGATAAAAATTAAAGCAAAGGTCAATTTTTGGCAGAAGTTCCATGTTGGGGGACTGACATAGAAGAGGCCAAGGGCCATGAGGAAGCTTAGAATGTCATAAAGACTCATGAATCCAGTATGGCAGATTAGGAGGTTCTCCAATCTTGTTGCCTCCCGCTGTCTGATGTACGTTGCATTCCATCGTGCCTGGTAGTGAGCTTCATCACGGAGTGAACTGTTCTCTTGGAGATGTTAGGGGTTCATCGGTCATCAGAGGCTGGTAGTGCCTAAGCAAAAGCTGGTTGAAATTTTGATTAAAAATTTTTTGCAGTTGGGTTTGAAGGAACTTCATTATGCATGGCAAGAGAGCAAAAAAAGGGAGCATCCCAATAAGGGGCCCCAAGATAGGTAGTAAGTACATGGCAAGATAGGATTGGAAGAACCCTGTTATGGGATTGGAGGAGCTAGGTTTGAGCAATTTGGTCGATAATTCCTGCAATTTAACAACATTTTTTTCTATCAGCCCAGATTCATTAACATAATAGCAACATTCCTCTCTGAGGAATAGGCATGTACCCCCTTTTTCTGCAGTGAGAAGATCAATTGCCCTTTGGTTCTGTAAAGCCACGTGTGCCAATGAAGTAACCTGGCGCTGCAAGGAGCCCAGAGACTCAGCAGTGGTATCGAGTGCTTCCTGCAGTTTTTGTTGCAGGTCATTGGATGCCCATAGAACATGACCTATAGCTCCACCAGAGAGTCCGAGACCCGCCACTGAGGTTGTTAAAGTGAGGCCTACCAGAACCGGCAGAAAGACTGCCCTACGGTTTCGGGAAGGTAGGGCCAACTGTCGGAATTCGGTGGGAGTATACAAAGACAGCTGAGGAACTACAGTAACCAAGAAACAGGTGCCAGAGACATTGATCGTTGAGGTACTTAAAGACCCATTACACCAGAGGAAATTTCCAGGTTGCATAAACGCAGGGCTCGATTGGGTGCTTAAGCTTAAGGAACAAATTGGTAAAGGATTCATTATTGGCAGGTGGAACCAGATGAAAGCAAATAAAGCATTGGTGGAATAACTTTCCCACAGTGGGATACGTGTCACATGTAGGGGTTGTCCTTTCTTAGAGAAATTGTAGGTTTTTGCTGAAATATTTCCTGCCGCTAATGGGACCACTGCTAGAAGTGGACGACTAATTGAAGCACAGAGAAAGCACTGAGAAGGAGGCACAGAAAGAGGGGTGGATTTTAATAATTGAAGAGTTTGGTGTAACAAATTGAGCCATGTGTCAGGGGGACCTGAGGGGGTTGAAGGGTCTGAATCCTTTTTGGATGAGCTATGGATAAGATCTCGAAGTTTTGATTCTGACTCCTTAATGTGTTCGACTACCTGGATGGTTGCCTTAGGTGGCATAATCAGGGTGCTGCCAACAGTCATCCACATTGTGGGTCTGGCTGAGGTTGTCCGAGCATAGACAGCAAACTCAACATAGCCCCAACGTTTGGCCTTGGGGTCAGGTATATCTAAAGTATACCATCCATTGTTATCAGATGAAGAGCCTTTATGCCACTTTAGGTAACTAGATGTCCACCCTTTTGGGTAACCAAGTGAGTGGTAAGAATAGCTACCATGTTCATCATGGAACCTGCATGACCAATAGGGGCACCCATTATATATCTCAGGCCACCAATGACAATAGTCTTTTGTTTGATCAAAAAGGAAGCAAATGAAAGGCCAGTTCCAGCTACCAGGGACGAAGGTCCTTGAAGGTGACAATTTTAGGGAAATAGAGGTGGAATTGTGGATGAAGCAAGTAGTTGTATCCACTGCACCGACCTTCTGCATGCCATGTTCTGAGTACCGTTCCTGAAGAGTGAATAAATACATGGTAGGAGAGGTGGGTAAAGACCAGTCCCAATAGAGTACAGAAAATAAGCAGAGCACAAAAAAAACAAGCAGTTACAGAAGATTAGGGTGTTGGGAGAGCTCATTGTGACTTTTTTAAGAGGAATTGGGCTGCATGGAACACTGTGTGAGCTGCAACTTAAATGGGTGAGATGAGTGTGGAGAGCAGGAGTTAAGGGGAGGTTCAGGAGGTGATTCTTGGAGTTCCTCTGGGTGGTCCTGTCGTCAGCAGGTGGGACCTCCTTGTGATATGGCTTCAACCTAGAAATGTGAATCCAGGGAGTGAGACGGTTGTCTGGTAAGGAGAGTTTGGCGGCAGTGGGGGTACAGAGAATGACAGGATAGGGGCATTTCCATTTTGGGGCAAGAGTCCCTTTCTCCTCTGGGGTATTATAATAGACTAGACTCCCAGGTGTTATGGGAGGAGTGTTTGGAGAGGACACTGGGTCCGGATGAAGCCAGTCCTGATATTTCCAGATTTCCGAGCAGAGATGATATAAAAGAGGCAAAGACAAATCTCGGGTGAGAGATCCTTGTGAAATGACCAACCCAGGGGGTATAAGAGGTCTTCCATACATTATCTCAAAGGGAGACAGTAAAGATGGTTTTTAGGGAGAGCTCTGATTCGAAGCAAATCCAAGGGAAGGAGTTTGACCCAGTCTAAGTTTAATTCCATTTTCAATTTGGTAAGGACATCCATTAGAGTACGATTTACCCTTTCCACTTTCCCTGAAGCTTGGGGGTAATATGGACAGTGGGAATGCCACTTGAAGGAGAGGGCTTGAGAGACCTTTTGTGTGATCCTAGAAATAAACTCAGGGCCATTGTCATATTGTAGAGAAGTGGGCATACCAAACCTGGGGATGATGTCTGTCAGTAAGATTAAAGCTACAGTGGAAGCCGTTTTATTGGAAGTGGGAAATGCCTCAATCCAACCAGAGAAAGTGTCCACAAAGACAAGGAGGTATTTAGTGCGCCATACTGTGAGCATGTTGGTGAAGTCTACCTGCCAGTCAGCAGTGGGAATGTGTCCCCGGGCTTGGTGGGAAGGGAAAGGTTTGGGCCTTAAAGGAGTATAAGTGTTGGTCCACTGACAGATCTGACAATTAGAGGCTATATTCTGTAGCATGGCTTTGTCAGAGAGGGTGAGCGAGAAGAAGCTCTGTAAAAAGAGGGTCAAAGACTGAGAATTGGAAAGGAATAGATTATGAAGGAACTTGAAGAGATTCTTGTTCTTACTGGAAGAAGTAGGGGCTTCAGATGAGCTGTCTAAAGTGGCCATTATATATCCCCCAGGGGGTCCATCATTGGAAGTGGTAGCAGCCATTTGTGCCACCTGGTCAGCTTTGGCATTGCCCTCAGTGATAAGAGAGAAGTCCTTCTGATTAGACCTACAATGGACAACTCCCACCTGGGTGGGTAAGTGGGAGGCCTCTATCAGATTTGTTATAAGAGCCGAATTAGTGATCACATTACCTTTGGTGGTAAGTAGGCCTCGCTCCTTTTATATTGCAGGATGGGATAAGATATGGAAGACATATTTTGAATCAGTATAAAGGGTGAGGGATTTGCCTTGTGCTAGAAGGCTGGCACGAGTGGCTACTATAAGTTCAGACTGCTGGTTGGTAGTTCCTGAAGGCAGAGCTTTGGCCTCTATAATCTCAGTGGCTGATACTACAGCGTATCCAAAGTAATGAGTGCCGTTCTGCCATCAGTGAACCAGATAAGGTCAGGCTTGGCTAGTAGTCACTCAGAAATGGAAGAATGACAGGGGAGGAAATCATCTAAGGTTTCCAACCAATTATGAGTTTGTGTGTTAGACGTGGGAGTCATTGGGAGCAGTGAGGCAGGGTTCTGTGCAGAGCAGGGAAGGAAAGTAATATTAGGGTTTTCCAGAAAGGAAGTGAGGAGCGACAGAAATCTGGATGGAGGAAGGGTTTGAAAGCCCTTATAAGCTAAAAGATCCTTCAAGTGATGTGGGGAGTGGATAGTTAAAGGGGCCCCAAAAGTAAGCTTAGAGGCTTCTTTGTGTAAAATTTGTCCAGCAGCCAGAGCTCTTAAGCAAGGGGCCCACTCACGGATGGTAGGGTCAAGTTGCTTGGACAAATATGCCACAGGTGCAAATGTAGGCCCATAGTTTTGACCTAAGACCCCAAGTTCTTGCCTCCCATTTTCATGGACATATACATGAAATGGTCTTGAAAGATCAGGAAGGTGCAAGGCAGGTGCCTTTAAGACAAGTTGCTGAAGCCTGCGCAAGTTGTAGTTTGGGAAGGAGGCAAGAGATTCACTAAGGGGTCCCTTTGCTAGGTCATACAGAATTTGTAAAGAAGAGAATAATTTGGGATCCAGGCCCTAAAATAACCTGCTAGTCCTAGGAATGATAGTATTTTGGCTTTTGTATGGGGCACTGGAAGATAAGAGAGGAGTTGCCTCCTATCCAGTGTTATTTCCTTTTTTCTGGGTGTAAGGCAAAAACCAAGATAGGTGACAGAAGACTGGGAAACATGGGCCTTGTGGGGAGACTCCCTATTTCCCTTGTCTGCTAGGAAATTAAGAAGCTGAGCAGTGTGGGACTGGGAGTGTTCCCAGAGGGACTACATAGAAGAAGGTTATCGACATATTGAAGGAGAGTAGAGTCAGGACAGGTCGGGTGAAAGGATGTGAGGTCCTGGGCAAGAACTTGGCCAAAGAGATGGGGGCTATCCCTGAATCCCTGTGGGAGGACAGTCCAAGTAAGCTGATGAGAATGGCGGGTGTGAGAGTCAGTGCAAGTAAAAGCAAAGATATACTGAGATTCTGAGAACAAGGGAATAGAAAAGAACGCATGTTTTAAATTTAGGACCAAGAAGTGGGTAATAGTGGCAGGGATCTGAGAGAAAAGGGTGTAAGGGTTGGACACTAGCGGGTGGATGGGGACCACAGAGGAGTTGACAAGGGGAAGGTCTAGAACCAGCCTGTAGGACTCGTTAGGTTTCTTTACTGCCAGAATGGGGGTGTTGAAAGGAGAGTGTGTAGGACTAAGATACCCCTTTCATAATAAATCCTGGATGATGGCTTCTAATCCGAGGAAGGCTGTGGTTGTGAGTGGATATCATGGTTGACTAATATATCTTGAAGGGTCCCGTAAGACAATATGAATAGGACTGCATTTAGCCATAAAGGGTGTAGTTGTGTCCCAAAACTCAGGGTTAACTGGTTTAGATAGTCGTGGGAGAGTGCATGAAGGAGGTGTATCTGCCCCTAGGAACATCATGAGGAAATGAGAGTTAGGAGAGGTGTGGGGTGATATGTGAATGGTGACTTTTAATAGTGAGAGTATGTCCCTTTCCAGAAGGGGAATGGGGCAATGGCTCATAACGAGAAAGGAGTGAGTGAAGGACAAAAGGGATTTTGAGGGAAAATACGTTTACCTCCTACCACGACAATAGGAGTTTTTGAGGGTGTGGTAGGACCCCAATACTCCCTCAAGACTGAAAAAGTGGCACCAATATCCAAGAGGAAGGTAATGAAGCGTCCATCCACCAGGAAGGTGACCCTAGGCTCTTGATTCTTGATGGTAATAGTCTGGAGGGAAGGCCCAGGGCTCCATCAATCCTCCTCTGCCAAGCCCAGGAGAGGCTTGGGTTGCCGGGTGGCTGAACAACCTCCCTTCCGGGTTGTTGGGCAGTCTGCCCCCCAGTGTCTCCTTTGATGGCATGTTGGGCAGGGGTTTTACAGTGTTCTCGGCGAAGGACAATCCTTACCACATTTGAAGAAAGCTCCAGGGGGTGTAACATTGGGACGGCATGGTGATGGCCTTCTCTGAATGACCTGGGCCAACATTTGGAATTTGGCATTTTCAGCTCTCTGCCTACGGCAATCACTTTCATCCTCTCTACCATGAAAAACCTTTAAAGCGACAGCGAGGATTTTGGTCTGAGGAGTAGCAGGGCCCTGTTCAAGCTTTTTAAACTTGGCTTTAATGTCAGAGTATTTTGGGGCCAGAACATATGTCATTAAGACATGACGGCCATCAGGGGTTTCTGGGTCGAGTTATGTGCACTGTTGAAGGGCCTTGGTTAGTCTATCCAGGAATTCTGAAGGTGTTTCCTCCTTCCTTTGAATGACCTCCTGCATCTTTTTAAAGTTAACAGCCTTGCGGGTGGCCTTTTTCAGGCCCGCCAAGAGGCAGGATGTAAAAAGGTCATGAGTCTGTAAGCCTTCAGGGGTGTTGTAATCCCATAGGGGATCCTGCTCTGGGACAGCATGAGGGCCCGTGGGGTGGTTAGGATTGGTCCTATGATTTTCATCAGCATGGGCTTGGACTAGCTCCCAGACCCTTTGCCTTTCCTCGGGGAGATGTGTATTGGCCAAGAGCATGTATATGTCATGAAGAGTGAGGCTATATGCTTGCAGGACCCATTGAAACTCCAGAATGTAAGTGGTGGGTTTAGTGGTGATTGAGCCTAACTTCCTCTCTAGCTGAGTAATGTCTGACCTGGAGAAGAGCACGTGGACTCTGATGACACCCTCGGGACCAGCTACCTCACGAAGGGGTGCGATTGTCTTAGGGGTGGGAAGGAGTCCTTTAGACCTGGTAACAGGAGGACTGAAAGAGGCAGGCGGCGGACAGGAAGGAGAGGAAGGGGAAGGGAGTGTCTCTTTGGAAGAGGAGGAGGTAGAGCAGGCAGAAGAGGACGGAGGGGAGGGGGATAAATTTTAAGGCTGAGGATCCATGGAATCAGGCAGAGGATGAGGAGGGTATAGCAGAAGAGAAGGGGCAGATGGGGCTGGGGATAAGGTGGGGGTTCATCTGCTGGGTTGAATGAGGAAGAATCTGTGAAGTCAGAAGTAGAAGTAGGGGAAGAGAGGGGATTGCAAGCAAGGAGGACCTGAGGGGGAGGGCAGGAGGAGCAGAGACAAGGTGCTGTGTGGGAAAGCTAAAACCTTCAATACAGGGAATCTTCCTCCACTTTTTCAGACGCTGGCAGTAGTTAAAAAGGTCCCGGGGGAGGATTGGATCTAAGGATCCTTCTTGGACTGATCCCCTCATGGAAACCTCAAGCCACAGGTTATGATGAGTGTCTATATGGAAGAAGATGAGGGCCTTGTGGGAGTGCTTTGGTTTTAATTGTGGTCATTTGTGTGGTGGTTGGAAGTGATGACTGGGTCTACCTGGGCTTGAACTCTGGTGTGATTCCCCTTAGAGTCTGAGTTCTGGAACTGATCTCAGAGAAATATTGCCATGAACTGTGTTCAGATTTTAGGAGGCCACGCATGGGATTCGCCCTTGGAAACTGAGATCAAGGACAGAGTGGCTTTCCACAGAGACTTGGAATCTCAGCTAGGATATCATATGATTTTATTCTGAAAGATTTGGCAGCCATAGTTGAGAGTCAGAACACCCATGGACGTCACATTAAAGACCTCAATGGGCCTGGCTTCATGTGACCTTTTGAAGACTCTATGGGAAGACTTGCCTGTGAGAGTTCTCCAGAGCTTTCATTGAAATGAGCTTCCTCACCATTTAATGGTTCCTGAATGAACTGAAACCCACAGTGTCTCCAACTTCATCCATGAAAAAAAGCTAAATAAATACAATGAAATTTTTGAAATTCCAATAATCAAGTGGCACTGGAGAACCTTTGGATGTCTTGTTGCTGATCATGAGTGTACGAGAGAATGCCAAGTTTGACCGGGTTTCATGAAAATGGTGTAGAACAAAGATGCCAGTAAGTTGGAGCCTGCTGAGTAGTGGGCCTATTGCAGTGGTGGGCAGGTGTGTGATAATATATCTGTGGTGTGGCCATGAGGATTTGCCATTGCCTTCCAAATGGCTTGTGACTGACATTGTGCATCCAGCAGACCCTTCTATGTAAAGGCATCTTCTTACATGGAGAGGTTCCAGGGCAAAGTTCAGAGTCAGATTTCTATGGACAAGAGGGCAAGCTCTGTGAGATATAACCTGGTTGTTGCATTCTCCTGCAGACCCTGACACACCACAAGTGACTGAACTCCTTCCAAAACTGGGTCCCAGTTGAACTCATTGTATTTCATGCAGCAAATACCAACCTCCAGTGCAGCAGCAAGAAACACCACGAAAAGTGGAGGATGAACAAATGGCTTCACAGTCCACACGGGAAGACACTTAGCACCCAGTGGCCACAGTTTACCTAAAAAGAGAAAATTCAGCACTGCTGCCTTATGTTCATTAGAATACAAGAAACCATGTCCTCCAGGTCACATAGATTCAAACCCAGCTTTGATGGTCTCACTAGAAAGGAAGCTAAAGCTCCTTACAACAACATATGTTTCAAGTGCCCAACCTCAGAGGAAGTTCCTCAAGAAGTCTTTAGGCCGGTAGAGCTCCATGTTTTTGGAGTGTTAACTGTTAGAAAAGGACACAAGAAAAGATCACTGACTCTAATTAAAATCAAATTAAATTAATCTTATTATTTCCACCATTCATGCTGCCTCCCCTCCCAAAACAGCCGGAACAAGACAGCAACCCCAGCTTTCCTACAGCCCAGCTTTATAGCCCAGAAAGTTACACAAAAGGGGTGTTACAGATAACAGAACTCTGACAAGCATCACACTAATGGTAGTTTAGATTTTTTTTGCTGTCCCTACATCAGAATTCAGAGGACCATTAGAGCCTCAGAGAGGGATGTTGTCTGGCCAGAGAAGGCAAATATTTATGATGTGTCACTAAAGTTTCAGAGAGGGCTGCTATCTGGTCAGAGAGCTGGGCATGCGTGAGTTGAAGGCACGGGCAGGCATTTCAAGCAGGTTCAGAACTTGCAGTAATTTATGGTAAAGCCAAAATTATCTTTTCATGGCTTTGTGGCAAGATGGCTCCCAATTTTAATAAAAGATCAGGTTGGGTCTATCATTTCCCCCTTTTCTCTGTGTCCCTTTCAAATCTTGAATAGATTAGGGGAAGAGCACTGAGGAAATTTTAATCCCTCAGGTAAGATTCTCCAAATTTTTAGAACTCACCCAAAACCAATCTCCCTGATTTTACCTGACTTAATTAATTACTTATATTGATAGTCTATTTATCTTTCTCTTCATTGTTGTAAGAAGAGTGGCGTCAATCATTATTTCTTCTTCTGACCTGAGACAGGGTGAAGTGAGTGGGCGTGAGGGACATGAGTTGCCTTTTATAAGTCAGTTGGGGGACATGAGTTGCCTTTTAGAAGTCAGTTCGGATTGAAGTCTGGTTGGGGAAGAACAGGTTGTAAAGTCATCTGGGGATGGGTTCTTCTATGAGAGAAACAAAAACCATGAGTACTGAATAAATGTTGCAGCAGCAGGAACATGTCACTGTATGGAAGTTCCCTCACCAGTCTTTAATATCCCCAGTTATCAGGACTATCAAATTAATATTTAACTTTTAGTGTTACAGTTGTCCCTCCCCGTAAGATACAGTTTAACAATTTAATGTCATCTGATCTTGTAAAATCCTTTTTTTTGTATGACCTCTATGTCTAATAGAGAAACCTTTAATTCTGTTACTCAGGGCTGGATAATCGTACTAGCAAACACCAAGCCTACCTGTGTAGGTTAGGAATATCTGCAGGCCTTAAATTAGAAATTTCTGCCTGTGGCAGCTCTTCTTGATAGTCTCTTTTTATAAGTATCAGGCATTCCTGTCTGAGAATCCTTCTTTGTAGCCTCCAGTCTTACTTATTTTGGGAGGCTAAAATAAAGTGCATACCTTAAAATATTATTATTATTATTATTATTTTTATTATATTTTATTATTTAAAATGCCCAGGAATGGCTGTATTTTGGTCTTAACTGTCTTTCCAAAGTGTTTAAGATGAAGCAGTCAAACGGACTTTTGTTTCTATCTATTGTTAACAGTCAGCTGAGCTTTATGGGAGTCAATTCTGGAAAAACGAGAGCAGATTTTCAATTCTGCTAGTGCCATTTGCGCTAGGTGGGTCCAGGTCTTGCTTGACCATTTGGCTTCCCTCAGAAGCATCAGGGATATCTCCTTTCTCTGATGACTCTTGTAACAAATGCACTGATTGGCTTTCTGTTCTCCAGTGGTCTCATTAATCTCCCTGATCAGGAGGTTATGTGGCTCAGAGTTGAAAAGCTCTTTAGAGAAGTCCCCTGTTCCCTGGATTCAGATTGACTCAGAGGGTAAGAGCCAAAATATTGGTTTTCTTGGCCCTTTTCATTTAACTTTAATTTTAAATCCTAATCTTAAACATCCAGCAAATAAATTTTAACAGCCTTATATTAAGAGTACTGGACTTTAATGTCTATAACTTTATAATTATCTTTTAATTAATTGGGATCTGTATTATTCTGTCTGTATTGTAGGTGATGACTTATTATCTTCAATAAACCCATGTTGTGTTCTTAAAGCAACTAACAGGGAATCTTTAGATCACTTATAAGAAAATTTCAAAATAAAATTAACAAAAGTAAAAATACTTAGTTCGTGTAATAGCTACCCTAAATTTTTTGGCTGAGTATTACTTTATATCCCCTGTTTTAGATCCTAGGAATCTTGACATTTTTTAGGTTTTTAACATAACTTTAAAGAAATATTATCTGACCTACTGGTTTCGTAGTCATTCTCACATATAGTAAAATGGGACACACAGCCTTATCTCAGGTAAGGCAGGGCTCTTTATAAATCTTAAGTATTTTAGTACTAAAGCTGATCTTTATTTTTAAATATCATTTGACAAAGTTTACATAAATTGCAGTCTCATGAACATTAGCTAACACCATATGATATCACATTTAAAACATGAATTAAAGAAAGCCTGAAAGTTTTCAACTTTTACATAGATTAGGCTCTCATTAACTTAAAAATACATTTAAATTGTTCCACAATGTAAAAAGTAACATGAAACTTTACATATCTTATTGATATCAGGTAAATAAATCTCCAATATATTTTTTTTTACCATACAACTTCAGAACACCAGCTTGATATAATGCTCTTTTAAAGTTTCTACCTTACAGACTTGCATACCTGTAAGATATGAAAACATTAATAGCATCACAATTACATTGATGTTTCTACATTAACCAAGTTTACCTTTTAAAGAAATGGCAGTACAGTGCTCTAAAATAACAGTTCTGATTTAATAAGTTGTTTAATTTTTATGGTTCCTTGCTCTAGAAAAAATAACACTTAATAAACAAAATGTTATGGGTAAACTTATGTTTCAAAAAATTTTTGTCTCATTAACACATGACTGATTTTTAAAATCTTATATAGAGTTTAGTAAAAACTCATACAGACCTTAGTAAATGAATCAGATATCTAACAAAAGTACTCACGAATGAGTAATCCCATATCAAATTTACTTTACTTATTTATCAAAATATTAGAGAAATGTATTGAACAGTGTAAACCATTTTTATGTTGAAGAAAATGTCCTAGAACCAAGGCACATTAGACGTTTTGTAGATATTAATATTTTATTAGATTTTTGAACACCTAGAAAAATTTGTAAGCTTAAATTTAAAAACATTTATTTTTATCTGTTTATCCAATTTAAATTGAAACATTTAAACCACGTGAACTAAAGATCTTTGGATCCACTTTTTAAAATTTGTTTTTATGAGCGCTTTTTTTATGAGCGCTCCTTATATATGTTAATTTGTGTATCATATATATGATATACGAACATATGTATATATAGACAGACAACACATAACAAAATTGTACACACATAATAATAGTAAAGGCCTTATAGTTTTTCGCAGGTTAAATCTTTATTGCAATGTTTCAAAAAGTCCACAGTTGGTCAAAGATAGAACTGATCAGAAAAACATTAACCTAGGTGTGCATGCTCAGAATCATTAGCTCAAAAAGAAAATACAGAATCTAAGGAAAAAAATAAGAGTCCTAGAAAAAACGACTGGCCAGTAATTAGTAAATACCATACAATTTACTTTTTTTTTCCGTTAGGCATCAAATCAGTCTCCTACTAAGCTTGCAGGCTTCTTTCATTTGCATTTCAACATAAGTCATGGATGAGGTCTGGAAGGAGCAGTAAAAAACTGCTATTCTGAGCAGACACCTCAGGCCTAAGGCATTTCAACCATAATTTTCAGGTTCGGGTGTTGAAAATTATGATACAAGTTTAAGATACAATTCACAAAATTTTATGTCTTTACATCTTATTTTGTCAACAGATACCATACTATGGTTTACTATCCTTGTCCAAATTAATGCACTGGTACACACAGTGACATTTTCCCTGGCTACCGAAATCAAAATTGGTTAAAAAAAAAAAAAAAGACTGAATGATTGGGAAGTTACTTGCCAATTGGAAGTAGAGTTCTTCAGTTTTCCATCCTAAGTATTTAAGTTCTCTGGCATGAATTACCTGAAATCTTAAACTAAACAATTACCTAAACCCGACTTTTAACTGCAAGATTGTGCAATGCTTCAAAAACCCATTCAGATACCATTTTGTTATGATAAAACATCATCATTTAGACACACATTCAGCTAAGATCATTCCCAAGAAAAATTTTATAATATCAACACATTATTGCACATGTCTTAAAGGACCAGAAAAAAAGACACAAGACAGACAGAAAGGAGGTAGAGACTATGGTTGCCAGACAGAATCCTTTAAACCAGAGCAGATAAGAGAAAAATCTACTACACCAGTGGCACCATAAAAATCTACTACACCAGTGGCACCATGGGGGGGACCAGATGTTTTAACAGAGGGGCAACCTGAAATGGAAAATAAAGTGTCTATATGGTGACTTTACTGAATTTAGTGTCCCCTTTTTCTTTTTCTCTTTTTTAACAAGACAGAGGTGGCGTAATTCTTACAGTGCACGGAAGGAAGGAGGGTATTCCCTGAATCAACAGGGCTTTGGCAGCTGCTGGGGGTCCCTCAGTCCCTCCTTTTACTTACAGGATTAGCTCCTCTGGTTCAGTTCCACCCCAAGCAAGCTCCATCTCCTAACATTTCAGTAGACAGCTCTCACAAAGTTCTGGGGCGGAGGGGGGATACCAAATTTGTAACTTAAAGTTTGGTTCCTGACCTAGAAGCCAATTTATACCAATTAAATAATGAGGAATGGGTTCTGAGAAAAAGAAAAGGGGAGGTTAATTGCTTTGCTAACAAAGGAGAAACACAGGGGACTCTGCCAAATTTTGTGACTCTCTTGATCTGGAGGAACAAGGGGTTTTAAAGGAGTTTCACTTGTTAACCTGGGAGATACTCAGTTCTTAGGTCCCCATCAGGCATTGCCCTCTGCAATGGGTGTGCTCCAGGCAGCCAGCTAGGGGCTTCTATCATCCTGCTTAACAAAGGGGGGTAAAGTTCATTGCAGTTCCTTAAAACACAGTTCAAACAGGTGTCAGGCTTACTCTCTTTATTACCCATTTTCACGTCCAATATCCTTAAGTTTTTACCACTGAAATCACACAACAAAATGAACAAAAGCAAACAAACAAACAAAAAAATAGAACGCAGAACAAAACACACACACACACACACACACACACACACACACACAAAGAAAAACAGAAACCCAGTGCCTAAACAGAAAAACAGTGGTACAGTGAAAGATCTTGCTAAAGCTCCAGGGTACGAGCGCGTGCGTGCCCGTGGGCACCTCTCTACACTTCCAGAGGAATTTCCTACAGAACAGAACAGAGGACAGAATGATTCTTGTTACTGTCCTGGACAGGAGTATATGTGAGTCTCCCCAGGCCACATCTCTGTCATCAGAAGAGATCTCCCTTAACCGGATATCAGATGTTATAAAGGCGCCACTTACCTATGGAGGCCTCCTCCATCAGGTGCTTGCTAATAGTTTTAGTGCGGAGGTTCACTGCAATGCTCCCGGGACTAAAGGCTCTCTTCCTAATATAGAGAAGGTGGACCAAACCAGGCCTGAGTGGAGAGCTGTTCCTTGGTGCCTATGGTTTATATACCATTCTAATTTGTGAAAGTGCCACAGAAAGTAGGGTCAGCCTCCTTCTCATGGTACGCTTGGAAGCAACTGTTTGGACAAAGTGGTTGCGAAGGCAGTGACCTCATTCAGTTCCTGAAGGATGCGACCTCACCTCACTTCCTTGGTAATGGAACTCTCTGAACTTGGGATCCAGGAAGCCAGGCACAGAGAGCCAATCCCCGTCCCAGTCCCAGTGGTCTCACTTGCTTCGATTTAGCAAGGACAGAATCAGTCTTTCTTGGTACCTACTGATGTGAGGATGGCCAAATGCCAGGAAAACTCTGAAGAGGGGCCTTTTTTGAAAAAGCAGGTAGTGGCTCACAGCTGGCTCCTGACCACTTCACAGAGTTGGACAAGGAGACCAGATCTGAGACAGGACAGGCCATATCGGGGGAACACAGTATGGCCCAGCAGTCAGAGGACACTCCGGAGAGTGAGAGACCTACTTGGGGGAAGGAGGTGCCTTTGTGGATGTGGATGTGTGCTTGTGGTTTTGTCTCATGTTCAGAGAATAGGTAGGAAAGTCGGTTTGTTTGGTTTGGAGTGAACTGTTTCTAGTAAGTTGTTGGACAAGGCGAGTGTTTCTATGTCTGTGTAACCCACTGTGTCCGTGGTTGTAGACGTTAGAAAAGAGAATGCATCAATGGATGTTTCCTGTCTATTAGAAAGCTTCCCAGCATTCATCCTGCCCAACTAATGAATGCTCTAGGGCTTGCCTTATCAATGGGCAACACCGGCTATCTTCCTAAGTTCCTGTTTTCTTCCTGAATTCTGGCCACTCTCCAGAATAGACTCATGCTTTTGTGTCCACGATATGTAGCACCTCCAAGCACTGTGACATGGACATGTACTGGATAGCTGAAGGAATTGGCAAAAATCTCAGAAAACTCAGATACCAGTGTGACCAGGATAGTCTCAGTGGAGAAACCCTGCAATTGGCCTTTTGATTACCTATTGTTCTGTTGCCCTGAATGTCAGGAAGGTCTTTGCCTCAGGCCACGCCTTCGAGATTCCAGAAGAAAACAGTTTTCAAACGGAAATGAGTGGGCATCACCTGTGGCTGTTTGCTTAATTGCTTTGGAAAGGGATGTGTCTGAATCAGCCCCTTGGCCCTGTGTGAGCCTAGAGCTTAGATTCTTAGCACCTGATGGATCATAAGAAAGATCCCATGTGTGGATCCAAATCAAAATGACCAAAAATCAGTCATTGTGGATGAAGTCTCTCGCATTCCTCTGTAAGGTTCTATACCTCCCTCAAGTGAGAATAGGGATCCAATGGGTCAAATGAGTTATTCAAAGCCCTGCAGATGCTAGCCCATAGGTTCTTGGGTTTTCTTATGAATCCAATTCAAATAAAGAATCTAAACCGACAGTCAGTAGGCCTCAAATTGGAGAACAGAGCTGTGTTAACGGCAGGCATATTTGATCACTCCTGGATCACAGGAAGGGTGTCCAGGCCACCCTGACTTTTGGTAAATGAGGGGAAAGGGAGCTTATTTGGGACACTGTCTTGTGCTGCGCCTCTCATGGAATCCTCCTGCCAGAAGTTATGATGAGTGTCTATATGGAAGAAGATGAGTGTCATGTGAGAGTGTTTTGGTTTTAACTGCGGTCATTTGTGTGGAAGTTGGAAGAGATAACTGGGTCCAACTTGGCTTGCACTTTGGTGTGATTCTGCTTAGAGACTGTGTTTTGGAACTGACCTCCGAGAAGGTACAAGGTCCTATGACATTGTATATCCATATTTCTGCGACATCTCTACAGAACGTAATTCAATGCTAAGTATACCAATCAAGGGCCAAATGAACTTCTGGACTTCAAATCTTACCTAGATTTCTGTTTTCATACTTATATTGAAAGGTTAATAAAATAGATACTTGTCACTTCCTGTTTTTCTGTATGCTTAACAAAACACCGTTGTAATCTTGAGAACTGTTTACTATTCTTGTTCCCAGAATGTGCTGTCCCCAACTGCCAAACTGCAGAATGTATTCCGTCAACCAGTTGCACGCAAACTGCCCACTTGCCATTACCCATCAATAAATTTCTCTCCCTGCCCTCTCCAAGGAAAATATATAAGCATTTCTTAAGCTGTTCTCAGGGCTCTCTGCTCTGTTCAAGTGATCTCTGAGCCCTTCATGCCGGACTCCCAATAAACCCTTTGCTGTTGCATGAGACAGTCTCTTGGTGGTCTCTGCCACAGATGCTCGCCCAACCTTTACATCTGGTGGCCCTAGCGAGATCCGGCAGCTGCAGACAAAATACCCCCAACGGGCTCCTCTGGGGGTAAATAAGACCCATCTTTCTGGTTTCAGGCTTCAGGTTAGGGTATGGCAAAATGTCTATTGGTAAAGAGCGTGAGCTCTCTCCCATGGTGGCTGACACACATGCCACAGAGCCACAGACCATGTCCCTGGGATATAGACTCGGGAAATCAAGGAACAATAGTCTCCTCGACTCAGTGATATTTTGTTTCTGATTCGGTATTGCCAGCCCTTCAGGTTTTGCCGACTAGTCAGTCCTGGTCTCAGTATTGGACGTCCATTGCCTGTCTTTATTGTCTTGTCTTGTCTGTGTTGTGTGTCGTTGCTTTCACTGTCTGTGTATATTTTATTATGGGACAGATCATTTCAATGCCTCTGTCCCTGACCCTTGATCACTGGACCAAATTCTGCTTAAGGGCTCAGAATCTTTCTTTTTCAGTAAAACGCCAGACCTGGCAGATTCTGTGTCACAGAATGACCCACCATTGCAGTCGGATGGCTCCTAGAAGGATCTTTGTACTTCGCACTTATTTGAAAAGTCCGAGATAGTGTCTTTCACCAGGGGTCACATAGACATCCAGATCAACAGCCATATATCTTAACTTGTCAGTACCTCTACAAATCTCCTCCTCCATGGGTCAAGCCTTTCGTTGTCCCTGCACCTGCTCCTACTCCTTCCCCCACAATTCTATCTCTCAAACTCTCTGCTCCTCCTCCTCCACCCTCTGTTCTCCTTGAGTCTCAAGACTCTACTGGACTCTCCTCCCCCTCCTTATCATCTGCCCTCGTCTCCCAACCCCCAACACCCTCTAAGTGATTCCCCTTCTGCTGACTCAGCCTCTCCACCATTCGAGGAAGCTAGGCTGGCCCAGTGCCATCAAGATGACTGTCCCGCAGCACAGACAGCCCCTCCTTCCCTGGAGGAAGCTGGCCCGGCTAAAAGAACTCAGAGAACTCACCGACGTTTTCACACCTGCCTACTTGGGGTGACTGTCAACACCACCTAGCGACTCTCTTCATGACAGAGCAATTAGAGAAAAATCTCCTGGAATGTAGAAAAAATATCCTCAGACCTGATGGGCGACCAACACAACTTCCCAACATAATGAAAGCTGGCTTCTCCTTAAACCTATTCAACAGGGACCCCAACACGTTGGAAGATAGGGAGCATCTGTTCAATTATTGCCAGGCTCTAACAGCGGGTCTCCAAGGGACCGCTGGGTGACCAACTAATTTGGCCATGGTAAGAGAAATTATTCAAAGGCCTGATGAATCTCCCTTTATGTTTCTAGAGAGAATCATGGAGGCATATAAGAGATATACTTCTTTCGATCCTCAGGCAGCGGATTAAAAGGCATCTGTCATGATGGCCTTAATTGAGCAAGCTGCCATGGATATTAAAAAAAAAAATTAAAAGAGAGATTTAGTCAAAGAAGCCAAGAAACTATACTATAAGAGAGAAACAGGGAGAAAGAAAGGGAGCAAACAGAGGATGAGAGAAGCAACAGACAGACTAAGGCATTGACTAAGGTCCTGATCACAACAAGAAAGAGGCCAGAAATTAAGACACAGGGTGACAGGAAGGGCCCATGCCAGAGGCCACCCCTGGCCTCAGATCAGTGTGCCTACTCTAAAGAAAAAGGATACTGGGCCATAGAGTTCCCTATAAAGAGACAGCCACGCCAGCTGGCCATTCTGACTCTGGAGGATGACTAAGAAAGTCGGGGCTCAGATCCCTTCCCCTAGCTCAGGGTAACTTTTGAAGTGGAGGGGACTCCAGTAAACTTTGAAGTGAATACAGGAGCAGTATACTCAGCCCTTAAGGCCCCATTGGGCCCTCTATCAAATAAAAGGTCTCTAGTTCAAAGGGCTGATGACAGTAAATATCGGGCTTAGACAACTAAGAGGACCATGGACCTGGGGAAAGAAAAAATCCATCACTCCTTCCTAGTAAGACCAGAATGCCCACACCCATTGATGGGCAGAGATCTGCTCACCAAGCTCTGGGCCAAAATTACTTTTAACCCTGAAGGCCCCCAAATGAAATTTGTAAATCCTTCAGTAAAACTCCTATAGTCACCGCTTTAACTATATTAGTAGAAGATGAACGTCCACTCTTCACACCCCCCAAGACTGATCAAACAAGCAAGCTACCCCAAAAATGGATAACAGATTACCCAGATGCCTGGGCAAAAACTGCGGTGTTAGGTCTGGCCGTGAAACAACCTCCAATAACAGTGGAGTTAAAAACCTCAGTCTCCCCAATCAATGTCAAATAATATCCTCTAAGCAAAAAAACTAAAGGTGGGATAAGGCCCCATATTCAGAAATATCTGGCCTTAGGAGTCCTAAGGCCCTGTCAATGGGCCTGGAACACTCCCCTGCTACTAGAAAAAAAAAAAAAAGCCAGGAACCGGGGACTATCGCCCCATTAAAGAGCTAAGAGAGATCAACAAAAGAGTGCAGGACATTCACCCCACGGTACCTAATCCGTACAATCTGCTTAGCACTCTGAACCCTGAGCGGAAATTATATACTGTTCTGAACTTAAAAGATGCTTTCTTTTGCTTGCCTCTGCATAAAGATAGTCAGTTGCTGTTTGCTTTCGGGTGGGTAGACCCAGAAACCAAAACGTCTGGTCAACTAACTTGGACTAGACTCCCACAGGGGTTCAAAAACTCCCCCACTCTCTTTGATGAAGCCCTCCACAGAGATCTCAACAACTTCAGAACTACGCACCCTGAAGTTACCCAGCTTCAATATGTGGATGACCTGCTACTGGCAGCCAACACCAAGGAAAACTGTGAGTCTGGGACCCAAGCACTATTATATGAGCTTGCTCAACTCGGGTATAGAGTTTCGGCCAAAAAGGCCCAAATTTGCTAGCATGAAGTAATCTTCCTGGGCTATTCCCTTAGGGGCAGTAAACGATGGCTCACTGAGCCCAGAAAACAAACCATTGTGTAGATACCACCCCCATCTTACAGCAGACAACTCAGAGAATTTCTTGGGACTGCTGGCTTTTGCAGGTTATGGATACCTGGGTTTGCGTCCTTAGCTGCTCCTTTATACCGCTGTTAAAGGAAGATGCCCAATTCCAATGGAACCCTGAGTACCAGGAAGTTTTTGATAACATCTAAGGACACTGACACTGAACACCTCAACTTCACTGAGCTCAGCCTGCAATTACAGCAAGCCCTACACTACGTTAAAAATGCACATCAACTCACTCACCTTGGTTCAAAGAAACTGCAGGCATTACTGTAGGATTAAGAACAGAGTTCTCCACTAACCAACTCACAGCGAAAGGAAATAACTGAACGGGTAACAAAAGCCTGTCGGATCCGTCAATTGGGTAATGCTTACCCTTCCAAGTTTCCTAGAGGAAAGCACCTACGAGGAACCAGACCAGGACAATTCTGGGAAGTGGACATTAATAAAATTAAGCCAGCAAGGTATGGACTTAAATATCTCCTAGTCTTTGTAGATACATTTTCAGGATGGATTGAAGCCTTACACACACACACACACACACACAAAAAAAAAAAAAAAAAAAAAAAAAAAAAAAAAAAAAAAAAAAAAAAAAAACGGCGCAAATGGTTTTCAAGAAGATCCTGAAAGATATTTTTCCAAGATACGATCTGCCTAATGGACTGATAATGGACTGGTGTTCATGGCCCAGGTAAGTCAGGTGTTAACCAGGACCCTGTGGATTAATTGGAAGTTACATTATGCTTATATATCCCAGAACTCAGGACAGGTAGAAAAAATAAATAGAACCATTAAAGAGACCTTAACGGCCCCCTTAGGGATCTGGTGGCTATCTCTCCACCCAGACATTTTTCAGCTCGGTAGAGGTCTTTCCTTTTGAGATATACCTGATGAAGAGGATCTCACTAAAATTTCATTAAATCCCTTCCATACCATAGATAATTGAAACAAACATTATGGATGCAGGGACACGCGAGCCAGATGCAGGTTGGCTAGCCTATATTACTATGTATGCCCGGCAGACTATCAAAGCGACAAACAGCCATGGCTTTGTGGGGGAAAAGCCGACTTCTTGTGTAAGTCATGGGGATGTGAGCCTGGTGGAACCCAAACTCCTCATCAAATTCAGTACACAGCATTGGCCATATTACCAATTAGACAACCAAAAACTATGGCCCCCAGAGGGTTCTCTAGATCTTCAAATTCTGCATGACATTTTTAACTTTGGCAAGTGCTCAAAAGGGGGAAATTCCCCTATGTGGAATCCTTTTTCCTCCTGCGCTCACATCCTGTACTATGCTTCCCCAATAGTTCCTCACACTCAGCCTTCTGCTCTAGACTCTCTGCTTTCACTCCCACCTCAGCAACCTGATTTCTCCCCTCCAATTACTAGATCAAAAACCCAAACCTCCGCTGGATCTCAGAACATTGCCCCCTTGCTGAGGAAGCAGGTACCGAGGTACCCCTCCACCCACTCACTCCTCTCTTTTCCTGTCAGTGTCTGCATTAGGTCCCACCAAGTCCTCTAGCAAGCTTAGCCAAAGCTCAAACCAGCTGAGAAGAGCCCTCAGACCCCTATCCAAGATGTAATGAAAATGACCTTTAAAGTTGATTTGTCATCACTGAAAACAGGTTCTAAGAATTTAAAGTCCCTCACAGGCTTTTTGGAATACTCACTCCCGTCTTCCCATCTGCTCTACCTGTTCTACTGCTCAAGTTTTTGTTCTATGAAAATCCCAAACCCCTTTCCCATTATTCTTTGGCATCTCTCCTTCCTCATTCTCAGATCCACAGAGCTGCTCTCAGCATCGCCTTCCCTGTCATCCCCCTCTGTACCAGGTCCACAGAAATGTCTTAAATGACCTTCTCCAGAAGTCTTCACCAAGGCTTACTTTAGGTCTTTCAGCAAAAGAGTCCCTCTGAAAAAGTTCAATGGAGATAAACTTCCACTCTTCGTGTTGCCCTGTTCTACTTGGCCACTGGCTGGAAAAATCACCACCCCTAAGCTAGACATCGCCTTACCAGTTTTTCACAAAATATGTGAACAAGGACTCTGGCCTTGAGCTGGGGCTTCACAGAGATGGCTACATTTCTAAGATAAAAAAGTTACCAACTGGGCTCCATGGTGACAGCTGGCAAGGAGGAAAAAAAAGAGACAAAAAAGCTCTCCCGTTCCAAGGTGTCCTTGAAAAGTTAATGTGCACAGAACAGAGGAAAAAAACAGAAACAAAAACTGATTTGTGTAAATTTCTGCAGACTGTGAACTTCTGAGCCCCTTCCCTTACATGTTGGGTACAAATACTAAAACTACCAAAACTTGGGGTTCAGTGGATTAATTGATTACAACAGAAGCAATGCCCTCTAAATACGGATGCAACCAAATAAAACTGCTTTCCTGTCTTTGGTGCTATCTTAGGTGCCTTTCCTTGTCCATCCCTACAACAGTATAATTCTATACACTTTAACATTATTTATGTTTTCATAAAATGGTCAATAGATGCGATTAATTATGTAATGATGCAGATGTTTTCGAGAGTGCTCTATCAGGATGCAGGTTCATTTAAAGATCAAATAGGGGGGCATACAACCCGGTTCCACCAGGAACCTGTATCCCTCACTTTAGCCATCCTATTAGGAATAATAGTTGCTAAAGGGGTGGGCACAGGAACAAATGCCCTAGTCCATGAGACACACCAAAGACACAATTAGAAGCAGAAATAGACCAAAGCTTAAAGACATTAAAAACCGCATCACAGCTTTACAGGAATTTTAACCTCTCTCTCTCTGAAGTTGTTTACAGAGCAGGCGAGTGTTGGCCCTCCTCTTCATGAGAGAAGGGTGCCTTTTTGCTTGCATTGAGGAAAGAATGATGTTTTTATGCCGACAATACTGGAGTTGTAAAAGAATCTATGAGTAAATTAAGAAAACGACTTGAAGAGGGTCAAAGAAAGACAGAGGCCCCCAAAAGGAGGTTTGAGTCTTGGTTCACATAGTCCACCTGGTTAACTACGCTTTTATCCACCCAGGCTGGTCCATTAATAATTCCCATATTATTGTTAACTGTAGGACCCTGTTTGCTCAACCATGTAGTTTCTTTTCTCACCCAAATTGAACCTGTTATTAACCCTAACCATACACTGTTCTCTCAATCTAATTTTACAGAAGAGCGGGGACAGAGTTGGTCTTAAAATACAGCAATATAGAGGATCTTCCACCTGCTGAGAACCTCAAAGGTCCATGAAGAAATGATCCCTGGAGAAGATGTAGTCAACTATGAAGGACCTGAGAGAGCAAAAGTCTTCCATGGCAAACAACCTGCTCATGATGAAGGGATGTGTCTGAATCAGCCACTCTCTTCTTAATGTACAGAAGATGGACCAAAGCAGGGATGTGTTGAGAGCTTCTCCTGCGTGCCAATGGTTGACATACCATTCTAACTTGTGAAAGTGTCACAGAAAGTAGGGGCAGCCTCCTTCTCATGGGAACCTTAGAAGCAACTGTTAGGACAAAGTTGTTGCCAAGGCAGTGACCAAATTCAGTTCCTAAAGGAAGTGACCTCACCTAACTTCTATGGTGATAGAACTCTCTGAACTTGGAATCCAGGAAGCCTGGCACCCAGAGCCAGTCCCGGTCCCAGTCCCAGTTGTCAAACTTATTTTGATTTACCAAGGACAGACTCAGTCTTTCTTGGGACCTACTGATGTGAGGATGGCCAAATGCAAGAAAAGCTATGGAGAGGGGGATTTCCTGAGAAAGCAGGCATTGACTCACCACTTGATCCTGAAAACTTCACAGAGTTGGCCAAGAAGACCAGATTTGAGACAGAACAGGCCATTTCTGGGAACATAGTATGGCCCACCAGTCAGAGGACTCTCCGGATAGTCACAGACCTACATGGGGGAAGGAGGTGAAAAGCTATGGAGAGGGGGATTTCCTGAGAAAGCAGGCATTGACTCACCACTTGATCCTGAAAACTTCACAGAGTTGGCCAAGAAGACCAGATTTGAGACAGAACAGGCCATTTCTGGGAACATAGTATGGCCCACCAGTCAGAGGACTCTCCGGATAGTCACAGACCTACATGGGGGAAGGAGGTGTCTTTGTGATGTGGGTGTGAGTTTGTGGTTTTTGTCTCATGTTCTGAGAATAGGTATGAAAGAAGGTTTGTTTTGTTTGGAGTGAACGGTTTCTAGTAAGTCGTTTGACAACGCGAGTGTTTCTATGTCAGTGTATCCCACTGCGCCCGTGGTTGTAGACATTAGAAGAGAGAATGCATCAATGAATATGTCCTGTCAGGTAGAAAGCTTCCCAGCATTCATCCTTCCCAATAATTAATGGACTGCAGCTTGCCTTATTGATGGGCAACACCTACTATCTTCCTAAGATCCTGTTTTCTTCCTGAATTCTGGCCACTCTCCAGAATAGGCTCATGGTTTTGTGTTTAAGATATGTACAACCACGAAGCTCTGTGAAATGACCATGTACTAGATAGCTAAAGGGAATGGCGAGCATCTCAGAAAACTCAGATATCAGTGTGATCAGTAAAGTCTCAGTGGAGAAACCATGCTTGGGGCCTTTTGCTTACCTTTTCTTCTGTTGCCCTGAATGTCAGGAAGGTCTTTTCCGCAGGCCACCACTTTGTGAAGCCTGAAGAAAACAGTTTTCAAATGGAAATGAATGGGTATTACCTGTGATTCCTTGCTTAATTGTTTTGGAGAGGATGTGTCTGAATCAGCCTATTTGCCCTGTGTGAGGCTGTGGCTTAGTTTCTCACCTTCTGATGGATATAAAGAAAGATCCCATGTGTACATCCAAAACCAAAATGGCCAAAGAGCAGTCCTTGTGGATGAAGTCTCTCGCCTTCCTCTGTAACTTTCCTGAACTCCATCAAGTCAGAATAGGGATCCTTTGGGTAAAATGAGATCTTCAGAGCTCTGCAGAGGCTAGCCCATGGTTGCTTGGGTTTTCTCAAGACTCCAATTCACATAAAGATTCCAAACCCCACAGTCAGTTGACCTCAAATTGAAGAAGTGGAGCAGTATTAATGGGAGGCCTATTTGATCTCTCCTGGTTCACAAGAAGGGTGTCCATGCCACCCTGAATTAGGCAATTTAGGTGCAAGAGAGCTTATTTGGGACACGGACTTGAGCTGTCCCCCTCATAGAAAACTCTAGCCAGAGGTTATTATGTGTGTTGGAGTCTTTTAATTTAAATTGTGGTCATTTGGGTGGCGGTTAGAAGAGATGACTTGGTCCACATGTGCTTGAACTCTGGTGTGATTCCCTTAGAGACTGAGTTCTGCAACTGAACTCAGAGAAGTATTGCCATGAATAGTGTTGAGGTTTCAGAAAGCCAGGCATGAGTGTCGCCCTTGGAAACTGAGTTCTAGGCCCAGGGTGGCTTTCCACAGAGCACTGGGCCTCTCAGCCAGGATACCACATGATTTTATTCTGAAAGACTTGGCACCCATCATTGAGAGTCAAAACTCATATGGACCTCACATTGTAGAGCTAAATGAGCTAAACATCATGTGATCTTTTCACCACTCTTTGGGAAGCCTTACCTGTGAGTGTTCTCCAGAGCTTTCATTGAAATGAGCTTCCTAACCATCTAATGGTTCCTGAATGAATTGAAACTCACAGTGCCTCCAACTTCATCCTTGAAAAATGGCTAGATAAATACCATGAAATTTTTGAAATTCCCATCACCAGGTGGCACTGGAGAACCTTTGGATGACATGTTGCTGATCATGAATGTTCCAGACAGTGTCTTGTTTTACTGGGTTTCATGTAAATGGTGTAGAACAGAGATGTCAGTAAGTTGGACTCTGTTGAGTAGTGGGCCTAGAGCAGTGTTGGGCAGGTATGTGATAAAACATCTGTGTGGGGCCATTTGGATCTGCCATTGGCTTTCAAATGGCTTGTGACTGATATGGCGCAGCCAGCAGAACCTTCCGTGTAAAGGCAACTTGTTATATGGAGAGATTTCAGGACATTGTTCAGAATCAGGTTGCTATGGTCAAGGGGTCAAGCTATGTGGGATAGAAGCCTGGTTCTTGTATCATCCTGCAGACCCTGACCCACCACACGTGACAGAACTCCCTCTTGCACTTTGTCCCAGGTGAACTCCCTGTATTTCGTGAAGCAAATACCAAACTCCCAGTGCACCAGGAAGAAACGCCACCAAATGGAGGATGACCATATGGCTTCACAGTCCACACGGGGAGACACTAAGCGCCCAGTGGCCACAGTTTACCTACAAAGAGAGAATTCAGCACTGCTGCCTCGTGTTCATTGTAAAATAAGAAACTTTGTCCTCCTGGTCACATAGATGCAGACCCAGCTTTGAGGGTCTCACTACAAAGGAAGCTTAACTCGTGACAACAACCTATATTTCAGTGCCCAACCTCAGTGGCAGTTTCTCAAAAAGTTTTAGGCAAGCAGAGCTCCATGTTTGTGGAGTGTGTACTTTGTCCTTATTTTTGGAAACTCCTATACCACCTCCAAGTTTGTGCACTCTTGAGCATTTTCCATTCCAGAAATGTAATCACAGATTTTGTAACTCTTCTTCTCTAATTGTGTCTTACTTGGGGCGAAGGTAATGTCAAGGCATGGTTCTGGATGAGAGTGGGAAGATTTGTTGTAGCACATATTTGCATACACATTGGATTAATTTTCCTATTTTTCATTCGAAATTCTGAATCCCTGACACTAACACATACTCTACTAGACTCTGACTACTAATTCTAATATGATGGAGAAAAATAACCCAAACAGTATATAAGTACATGCAGTTCAGAGTTCGACTTGCCTTTTGCATGATAAAGGGTAGGTGTTATAAATCTAGTCAATTTTTAATTGAAATAGTTCTCGATGTGTTTTCAAAGGTAACAAATATGTGAACTACTGTCTCCCATTCTCTGGAGCCTATTCAGCACATGTATTTTTATATGCACAAATAGAATCCTGCATGGTATCACACGTACATTCTTGTGAATTACATGACATAGCAGATACAAAGTGTGAGAAGTGATCACTCCTCCTAAACCCTGTTGGAACTGAAAATTCAACCTATGGGTGAGCTTCCCAGTAGAACAACATAATACATAAACCCATGTTCAGTAAAATGAATGTTTTTGCATCTTTATGATATATATTTCATGATGAATTTCGATTGGCATATATATTGCTACTTATTAATGTCTATGTTTGTGTGTGTGTGTGTGTGTGTGTGTGTGTGTGTATATATATATATATATTTATACTCTCCAGATTTTTAAAAATATGAAATATATGTGTCTTATATACAATCCCTAAATTCATTCATGTTCATGTATGTGGATTAATAATCAACTATTCACAAGATTATTCTTAGAAATATTCATCCACCCGAAATACATATTTGTTTCCTAGTACTGAAAACTAACTTCAGTGAAAGGTGCATACAAATCCTAATATGTCTACATTAACTAACCCAGTTTAACATCAATGCATGTAGGTTACTATGGAACATGATGTGTATTTTGACGTTAATTTTTATTCCACACTGGTACATTACTATTTCTTCAGTTTATGTACATCATAGAATATATATTTGATTCACTAGTTGGCAAATTTATAGGCATTTGTTTCACTTTCAATCACTTCCTGCTCCAGAACACATGTATTCCTCTATGTTTTTTTACTGGTCTATTCATGAGACTTTTTTCCAAATATATTATTTTTGATTTCCATAATCAATTTTGAAACAAAACTCACAAACCCTTCATGATAAACCATAACCCTAAGATGATCATTAGATATATAACTGGTTGGAATGAATGATTGTATATCAATATAACATTTCTTATATATTTTCATATATCTATTCAATCCATTATTTAAAGTGGATCCAGTTATATTATTTATTCACAGTATGGTCTATTCATGCATTATGTGTATATTCATAGAAATAGGGTACACCTCTTTGTACGACCATACTAATTAATAAGTCTTCAAAATATTGCTCCAAGAAATGGTGGAAGAAATACTCATGTCACCTGATCTACATACACATTTTATCACAGAAATATTCTGGACACCAAAAGCAAAGGTCACACTTACAATTGTACCAAAGCCTAAATAGAAAGTGAGCATGGATTACTAAAAACATCCATGTCCAGGTTGCCTAATGCTCTCAAATATCAATCCTATTGGTGACTACATATTTGTTTCTTCCTAATATTATATATTCAACCTCAAACCTGTTGAAAATGTCTAACCCTATCACACACTTTATACTTTGCTTGATTTCCTAATGTCTCTATTGATATCTGCTTTCCTACATGTTTTCCCCAGTTCATCATTGTGACTGACTCTTCACATGTACTGACATTTACATACACTCTCTACCCGAAACCCTATTGCTAAAGAACTTTTGGTCCAAATCCTATACTCACTCTTCTTTCTAAACCTACCGACTACCTTCCTAATCCTACCGATTATCGCTTTTTGACTGGATGTTCTCTTCAACATTCAATCATCCAAAGTACAAGGTCCGATGCCAGTGTATATTGATTTATTTGAGACATCTGTGCAGCACATAACTCAAAGCTAAGTATCCCACTCAAGTCCCCAATGCCCTTCTGGGCTTCAAATCTTACCTAGATTTCTGCTTTCATAGTTATATTTCACATATATACTCTTGTAAATACCACAGGTTGCCAATGCCATTATTCATCCTGCAGAATGATTCGTAACCCAAATCGAACCTATTATTAACCCTAACCATACACTCTTCCTTCAATACAACTTACAGAAGAGCAGGGACAGAGTGGGTCTTACAATATAGGAATGTAGATTATCTTCCACCTGCTGAGAACCTAAAAGATCCATGGAGAAATGATCCTTGGAGAATATGTAGGCAGCTATGTAGGACCTGAGAGAGCAATAGTCATCTTCCATGGCAAACAACCTGGTCAGGAAGAATTGATGTGTCTGAATCAGCCTCTGCCTTCTTAAAGTAGAGAAGATGGACCTATGCAGGCCTGTTTGGAGAGCTGTTCCTGGGTGCCTATGGTTGATATACCATTCTAACTTCTGAATGTGTCACAGGATGTTGGGGCAGATTCCATCTCATAGGAACCTTGGAAGCAACTGTTAGGACAAAGTGGTTACCAAGGCAGTGACCATATTCAGTTCCTGAAAGAAGTGACCTCACTTCACTTCCTTGGTGATGGAATTCTCTGAACTTGGGATCCCGGAAGCCAGGCACCCAGAGTCAGTCTCACTCCGAGTCCCAGTGGGCTAACTTATTTGTTTTTCCCAAAGACATAGTCAGTCTTTCTTGGTACCTACTGATGTGAGGATGGCCAAATTCCAGCAGAGCTCGGAAGAGGGGCCTTTCCTGAGAAAGTAGGTAGTGGCAAACCACTGGCTCCTGACAACTTCACAGAATTGGCCAAGGAGACCAGATCTGAAACAGGACAGGCCATTTTTTGGGGAACATAATATGGCCCACCAGTCAGAAGACACTTCGGATAATCACAGACCTACTTGGGTGAAAGAATCGCCTTTGCTGTTGTAGGTGTGAGTTTGTGGTTTTTTCTGATGTTCTGAGAATAGCTAGGAAAGGTGGTTTATTTGGTTTGGAGTGGACTATTTCTAGTAAGTCCTTTGACATGGTGAGTGATTCTATGTCTGTGTATCCCAGTGTACCGTTGTTGTAGACATTAGAAAAGAGAATGCATCAATGGAAACGTTGTCTCTAGTTGAAAGCTTCCCCACATTCTTACTGCCCAATTGATGAATGGACTGCAGCTTGCCTTATGGATGGGCAACATCTACTATCTTCTTAAGTTCCTGTTTTCTTCGTGTTTTCCAGCCACTCTCCAGAATAGGCTCATGGTTTTGAGTCCCAGATATGTTACACCACAGGGCTATGTGACATGGCCATGTACTGGATAGCTTAAGGGAATGGGAGCATCTCAGAAAACTCAGATATCAGTGTGACCAGTAATGTCTCAGTGGAGAAACCCTTCTTTGGGCCATTTGCTTACTTCTGTTTCTATTATCCTGAATATCAGGAAAGTCTTTGCCTCAGGCCACCCAGTTGTGCAGCATTAAGAAGACTGTTTTCATATGGAAATGAATGGACATCACCTGTGGCTCTTTGCTTAATTGCTGTGGAATGGAATGTGTCTGAATCAACCTCTTGTCCTTGAATGAGGTTGTGGCTTAGATTCTCATCATCTGATGGATCTAAAGAAAGATCCCATGTGGTTCCAAAACCAAAATGACGAAAAGAGAACTCATTGTGGATGAATATTTTTGCCTTCTTGTTTTAGGTTCCTGACCTCCATCAAGTGAGAATAGGGATCCTTAGGGTCAAATGAGTCTTTGAAATCCCTGCAGAGGCTAGCCCACATGTGCTTGGGTTTTCTCATGACTCCAAATCACATCAAGAATTTATAGGCTTCAGCCAGTAGGCCTCAAATTGGAGAAGTGGAACACTTTAACAGCAGGAATATTTGAACACTCCTGGTTCACAGGAATAGTGTTCAGGCCACCATGTTTTTAGGCAAATGAGGGGCAAGTGAGCTTATTTTGGACACTACCTTGTGCTCATTGAAACCTCCAGCTAGAGGTTATGATGAGTGTCTACAAGGAAAAAGATTATGGCCCTGTGGGAGTGATTTCATTTTAATTTTGGTCATTTTTGTGGCAGTTGGAAGGGATGACTGGGTCCACCTGGGCTTGAAATCTGGTATGATTTACCCTTAGAGACTGAGTTCTGGAACTGACCTTAGAGAAGTATTGCCATGAGTTGTGTTGGGATTTTAGGAGGCCACGCATGAGACTCACTCTTGGAAACTGAGATCTTGGCCCAGGGTGACTTTCCACAGAGGCCTGGGAATCTCAGCCAGGATATCACATGATTTTATTCTGAAAGACTTGGTAGCCATAGTTGAGATTCAAAACACACATGGACCTCACATTGTAGACGTCAATTGGCCTGGCTTCATGTGACCTGTTGGCAACTCTTTGAGAAGCCTTGACTTTAAAGTTCTCCAGAGCATTCATTGAAATGAGCTTTCTCAACACTTAACGGTTCCTGAGTGAATTGAAACCCACAGTGCCTGTAACTTCATCCTTGAAAAATTGCTAGATAAATACCATAAAAGTTTTGAAATTCCCATGACCAGGTGGCACTGCAGAAACTTTGGATGTCCTGTTGCTGATCATGTGTATACCAGACAGTGCCTTGTTTGACTGGGTTTCATGAAAATGGTGTAGAATACGAGATGCCAGGAATTTGGAGCCTGGTGAGTAGTGGGCCTAGAGTAGTGGTGGGCAGGTATGTGATGATACATCAAGGTGGGGCCATGTGGATCGGCTATCGGCTTACAAATGGCTTGTGACTGATATGGCGCAGCCCCCATTCCCTTTTAGGTAAAGGCATCTTGTTATGTGGAGAGGTTTCAGGGCAATGTTCATAATCAGGTTGCTATGGTTATTGGGACAAGCTATGTGGGATAGAAGACTGGTTGGTACATTCTCCTGCAGACGCTAACCCACCCCACGTGACAGAACACGCTCCAGCACTGTATCCCAGATGAACTTCTTATATTGTGTGAAGCAAGTACCAAATTCCCAGTGTAGCAGCAAGACACACCACGAAAAGTGGAGGATGATCAAATGTCTTCACAGTCCCCACCGGGAGACACTTAGCCTCCAGTGGACATAGTTTACCTACAAAGAGAAAACTGAGCACTGCTGCCTCATGTTCATTGGAAAATAAGAAATCATGTCTTCCAGGTCACATAGAAGCAGACCCAGCTTTTATGGTCTCACTACAAAGGAAGCCAAAGCTCATGACAACAACATATATTTCAAGTGCCCAACCTCAGAGGCAGTATTCCAAGAAGTCTTAGGCCAGCAGAGCTCTTTGTTTGTGGAGTGTTTACCCTGTCCTTTACTTTTGGAAACGCCTCTACCACCTCCAAGGTTGTGAACTCCCGAGGATATTCCATTCCGTATATGTATTCATAGATTTTCACACTTTTCTACTATAATTGTGTCTTACTTGGGTGAAGGTAATGTCAAGGCATTGTTCTGGATATGAGTGAGAAGATTTTTGTGTAGCACATATTTACATACACATTGGATTCATTTTTCAATTATCCATTTGAAATACTGAATCCCTGACACTAACCCTTACCCTACTAGACTCTGACTAATGATCCTAATATGATGGTGAAAAATAACCCAAAAAGAAAAGAAATACAAGCAGTTCAGAGGAGGCATGGTGTATAGTTGGAATTGCCTTTTGCATTATATTTTGTAGGAGTTATAAATCTAGTCAATTTTTTGTTGAAATAGTTCTACATGTGTTTTTAAAATTATCAAATATATGAATCCCTGTCTCCCTTTCTCTGTAGCCTATTCAGCACATGTATTTTTATATGCACATATAGAATCCTACCTGATATCACTCGTATACACTTGTGAGGTGGCTGAATTGGCAGATGCAAATTGAGAGAAGAGATCACTCCTCCTAAACGCTGTTGGAACTGAAAATTCAACCTATGGGTGAGCATCCTAGTTGAATAACATTATACATAATTTCATGTTCAGTAAAATTAATATTTTTCAATCTGTGGATTATATATATTTCATGATGAATTTCTATTGGCATATATATCGCTACTTTTTTTTATTGGTTGCTCAAAACATTACAAAGCTCTTGACATATCATATTTCATACATTAGATTCAAGTGGGGTATGAACTCCCATTTTTACTCCAAATACAGATTGCAGAATCACATCAGTTACACATCCATATTTTTACATAATGCCCTATTAGTTACTGTTGTATTCTGCTACCTTTCCTATACTCTACTATACCCCCTCCCTTCTCTTCCCATCTTTTCTCTCTACCATACCTACTGTAATTCATTTCTCTCCTTGTTTATTTTCCCACAACCTCTTATATGTAATTTTGTGTAACAATAAGTGTCTCTCTCCATTACCATGCAATTTCCCTCTTCTCTCCCTTTCCCTCCCACCTCATGTTTCTGCTTAATGTTAATCTTTTCTTCATGCTCTTCCTCCCTGCTCTGTTCTTAGTTGCTCTCATTATATCAAAGAAAACATTTGGTATTTGTTTTTTAGGGATTTTCTAGATTCACTAAGCATAATCTGCTCTAGTGCCATGCATTTCCCTGCAAATTCCATTATTTTGGCATATTTTAGTGCTGCGTAATCCTCCATAGTATATAAAAGTCACATTTTTTTATTCATTCATCTATTGAAGGGCATCTGGGTTGGTTCCACAGTGTAGCAATTGTGAATTGTGCTGCTATGAAAATTGATGTGGCAGTATCCCTGTAGTACGCTCTTTTAAGGTCTTCAGGGAATAGTCCAAGAAGGGCAATAGCTGGGTCAAATGGTGCTTCCATTCCAAGCTTTCACAGGAGTCTCCATACTGCTTTCCAAATTGGCTGCACCAGTTTCAGTCCCACCAGCAATGTACAAGAGTACCCTTTTCCCCACATCCTCGCCAGCACTTGTTGTTGTTTGACTTCATTATGGCTGCCAATCTCACTGGTTTGAGATGGTATTTTAGGGTGGTTTTTATTTGCATTTCTCTTACTGCTAGAAATGGATAGCATTTTTTCATGTACTTGTTAATTGATTCTATGTCCTCCTCCGAGAAGTTTCTGTTCAGGTCCTTGGCCCATTGGGTTATTGGTTATCTTATTGTATAATTTTCTGAGTTATTTGTATACTTTGTATACTCTAGATATTAGGGCTCCATGTGAAGGGTGAGGACTAAAAATTTGTTCCCATGATGTAGGCTCCATATTTACCTCTCTAATTGTTTCTCTTTCTGAGAAAAAAAAAATTCAGTTTAAGTAAGTCCCATTTCTTGATTCTTGTTATTAACTCTTGTTTTATGGGTGTCCTATTAAGGAATTCAGAGCCTGACCACACAATATGTAGATCGGAGCCAACTTTTTCTTCTATCAGACGCAGAGACTCTGATTTGAATCTAGCTCCTTGATCCACTTTGAGTTAACTTTTGTGCATGGCGAGAGGAGGGGATTCAGTTTCATTTTGTTGCATATGGATTTTCAGTTTACCAAACACCATTTGATGAAGATGCTATCCTTCCTCCATTGCAGGCCATTAGCTCCTTTATCAAATATAAGATAGTTGTAGCTTTTTGGATTAGTCTCTGTGTCCTCCATTCTGTACCATTGGTCCACCCACCTGTTTTCGTACAAGTACCATGCTGTTTTTATTATGATTGCTCTGTAATATAGTTTGAAATCTGGTATCGCTATACTGCCTGATTCACACTTCCTGCTTAGAATTGCTTTTGCTATTCTGGGTCTTTTATTTTTCCATTTGAATTTTATGATTGCTTTATCTATTTCTACAAAAAATTCCTTTGGGATTTTGATTGGCATTGCATTAAACCTATAGAGAACTTTTGGTAATATCGCCATATTGATGATGTTAGTTCTGGCTATCCATGAACGGGGTATATTTTTCCATCTTCTAAGATCTTATTCTATTTCTCTTTTTAGGGTTCTGTAGTTTGCATTATATAAATCTTTCACCTCTTTTGTTAGGTTGATTCCCAAGTATTTAATTATTTTGAGGAAATTGGGAATGCAGTGTTTGGACTCATTTTTGTTTCAGAAGTTTTGTCGCTAATATACAGAAATGCCTTTGATTTATGCATGTTGATTTTGTATCCTGCCACATTGCTGCATTCATTTATTAGTTCTAGTAGTTTTTTCTGTAGACCCTTTTGGGTCTTCTATGTATAGAATCATGTCATCTGCAAATAGTGATAATTTAAGTTCTTCTTTTCCTATTTTTATGCCTTTAAAGTCTTTCATCTCTCTAATTGCTCTGGCCAGTTTTTTCGAGAAATATATTGAATAGAAGTGGTGATAGAGGACATCCCTGTCTTGTTCCAGATTTTAAAGGGAATGCCTTCAACTTTTCTCCATTCAGAATGATGCTAGCCTGAGGCTTAACATAGATAGCTTTTACAATGTCGAGGTAAGTTCCTGTTATCCCTAGTTTTTAAAATGTTTTGAACATAAAGGAATGCTCTACTTTGTTGAATGGTTTTTCTGCGTCTATCGAGATGATCATATGGTTCTTATCTTTAAGTCCAATGATGTTGTGAATAACATTTATTGATTTCCGTATATTGAACCAGCCTTGCATCCCAGGGATGAATCCTAGTTGATCATGGTGCACAATTTTATTGATGTGCCTTTCTATCCAATTCACCAGAATTTTAATGAGGATTCTTGCATCTAGGTTCATCAGAGATATTGGTCTGTAGTTTTCTTTCTTTGAGGTGTCTTTGTCTGGTTTCAGAATCAGGGTGATGTTGGCCTCATAGAATGAATTTGGCAGAGCTCCCAGTTTTTCTATTTCCTGAATAACTTGAAAAGTATTGGTATTAATTCTTCTTTAAAGGTTTTGTAAAACTCTGCTGTATACCCATCCGGTCCTGGGCTTTTCTTGGTTGGTAGTCTTTTGATTGCTTCTTCTACTTCATCCATTGATATTGGTCTGTTTAAATTGTGTGTTCCCTTATGACTCAGTCTGGGCAAATCATATGACTTAAGAAATTTATCGATGTCTTCACTATTTTCTATTTTATTGGAATACAGTTTTCCAAATAATTTCTAATTTTCTTCTGTATTTATGTTGCATCTGTTGTGATATTGCCTTTTTCATCCCGTATGTTAGTAATTTGAGTTCTCTCTCTTCTTCTCTTCGTTAGCACGGCTAAGGGTCTGTCGATCTTATTTATCTTTTCGAAGAACCAACTTTTAGTTTTGTTAATTTTTTCAATAGTTTCTTTTGTTTCAATTTCGCTCTGATTTTAATTATTTCTTGCCTTCTGCTACATTTGCTGTTGTTTTGCTCTTCCTTTTCTAGGGCTTTGAGATAAAGTGTGAGCTCATTTATTTGTTGTTTTTTTTTTCTTTTTTTGAGGAATGACCTCCAGGCGATGAATTTACCTCTTAAAACTTCTTTCATTGTGTCCCATAGAATCTGATATGTTGTGTCTGTATTTTCATTTATCTCGAAGAATTTTTTTATTTCCTCCTTTATGTCTTCTGTAACCCATTGATCATTCAGTAACATATTGTTCATTTTGCAGGTGATGTATGATTTTTTCTTTTTTCTTTTATCATTGGTTTCCAGTTTCATCCCATTATGATCACAAAAAATTCATGGTATTATCTCCTCCCCTTTATATTTACTGAGGGTTGCCCATTGATCATTCAGTAACATATTGTTCATTTTGCAGGTGATGTATGATTTTTTCTTTTTTCTTTTATCATTGGTTTCCAGTTTCATTCCATTATGATCACAAAAAATTCATGGTATTATCTCCTCCCCTTTATATTTACTGAGGGTTGCCCTATGGCATAACATATGGTCTATTTTTGAGAAGGATCCATGTGCTGCTGAGAAAAAAGTATATCCACTTGATGATGGTTGATATATTGTATATATGTCAGTTAAGTCTAGGGTATTGATTGTGATATTGAGTTCTATAGTTTCTTTATTCAACTTTTGTTTGGAGGATCTGTCCAATGGTGAGAGAGGTGAGTTGAAGTCACCCATAATTATTGTATTGTGGTCTATTTGATTCTTGAACTTGAGGAGAATTTGTTTTATGAACGTCGCAGCACCATTATTTGCTGCGTGAATATTAATAATTGTTATGTCTTGTCGGTGAATGGTTTCTGTTAACAGGATATAATGTCCTTCCTTATCCCTTTTGATTAAATTAGTCTTGAGGTCGATTTTATTTGATAGGAGGATGGCCACCCCTGCTTGCTTACGAGGTCTGTGTGCATGGTATAAATTTTCCCAATCTTTTACCATCACCTTGTGTATGTCTTTTTCATTCAGATGTGTCCCCTGGAGGCAACATATTGTTGGATTTGTTTTTTTTTTAATTCAAGTTACAAGCCTATGTCACTTTATTGGAGAGTTTAAGCCATTAACTTTTAGAGTTACTATTGATATATGGTTTGTACTGCCACCCATGTTTGCCTATATCTTTTTTTTAAATTAGATTGTTTCTCCATGATTAGCTTTTCCCCGCCCTCTGTCATTACTGGGGCACTTCCCACTGATGGTTTTCGTTGTTGATTTTCATTTCTTCCTTGTGTAGTGTTTTGCTCCAGATGCTTTCCAATGCTGGTTTTCTGGCTGCAAATTCTTTTAGCTTTTGTTTATCATGAAATATTTTTATTTCGTTGTCTTACATTAAGCTTAATTTTGCTGGATACATAATTCTTGGTTGGCATCCATTGTCTTTCAGTGTTTGAAGTACGTTGTTCCAGGATCTTCTCACTTCCAGCATCTGTGATAAAAAAATCCATTGTTAACCTTTTTGGTTTACCCCTGATTGTAATCTGCCTCCTTTCTCTGGTAGCTTTTAATATTTTCTCTTTGTTTTGTATATTGGATATCTTCATAACAATGTGTCTTGGCATGGGTCTACTGTGATTTTTTGTGCTCAGTGTCCTGTAAGCATCTACAATTTGTTTATCTGTTTCCATTTTTATTTCTGGAAAGATTTCTCTAATTATTTCATTCAGCAGGTTACTCATTCCCTTGGTTTGAATCTCTGTACCTTCCTCTTTCCAGATGACTCATAAGTTTGTTTTTTTATGTTATCCCATATCTCTTGGATGTTTTCTCATAATTTTTTACAGCATTTCTTTCTTGGCTAGAGTTTTTTTCAAGATGATATATTTTGTCTTCATTATCTGACATTCTGTCTTCTACTTGCTCCACTCTTTTAATGATACTCTCAATTGAGTTTTTAATTTGGTTTATCATTTCCTTCATTTCTAGAATTATTGTTTGATTTTTCTAATAATCTCTATCTCCTGATAAAGATGCTTAATTTCTTATTTTATCTGTTTATGTAATTCATTTTCAATGCGTTCTTTCACTGTTTTTGTTGTCTCGTATCCTCTTTAAGGTTCCATTCCATCTGTCTAAGGTATTCCTTGAGTTCTTTATATGACCATTTTTCTGATGACTCTAGATGCTCTTGAATATTTAGGCTGTCCTTCATTGTTTGCACTTTTTTTCTTCCTTGCTTTTTTATGCTTCTCATGTTACTTCTTGTTCTGTTTGACTACTGAGTTACTGCTTACTCTTATAAATTTATTTGATGCTTGGAAGGAAAGATATTAGAAGGGAAGGGAAGAAGTCACTAAGGAGAATGAGAGTAGGCAGGTAGAATTCAAGGAAGGGGGTATAACAAAATTGAAAAGAAATGAAAAGACAAAAGAAAAAAATAGAAAATAAAGAAAATTTTAAGTAATAATGATAATTTAAAAATGAAAATTAAAATTTAAAATAATAATAATAATAAAATAAAAAATTAAAAAAAATAAAAACATTAAAAAAGTTAAAGAACAACAAAAAAATGAAAATCAAAGAAAAAGAAAAGCATACAAATAAAATAATAATATTAATACATGCAGTCCTAGAGTTCAATTTACTTCTCTTCCAGTAGGTGGAGCTGTGTGCACTGGGCCAAGATTCTCCTCTCAATTAGCGGGAACCAATCACTGTGCAGCAGCTCTTCCTCCCAGACTGGGCGGGTCTCCAATCCTGAGTGCCTAGGGCCTTCTCTTGTGCTTCCTCAAGCCAGGCCCCGCTCACCTTTGACGCTCACCACAATACTGGTTACACGCCATGCCTCTGCTCCTGGTAGCCCTGTTTTAATGAACACCTGGGCACACTCTCCCTGTTTGCCTCCCTCAGACCCTAAGTTTGTAGAGCTTTGGCCTGAGAACCCCCAGCGAATTTTCTTGTCCTCCGGGAGCCATGCCCCCGGTAGGTGCTGTAAGAGACCTCAATTGTCAGCACTGGTGGGAGTGGTAGCCGGGAATTCCACGCCGCGAGTCCCGAGCCAATCCTGATTCCCTAGGTCTGGCTATCGCGCTCCTGGGAGACCTGGGAGGGGCCATTACAGCAGAGCTGGGAAGGGCCCTTGAGGTTTCCCCATGGTTTTGAGAGAGATGGCAATGGGATTACACACTTGTCGCGTTGGTTTCAATGAAGTTATCTCCTCCGCCTGTAATGTCAGTTCTCTGCCATGGTCGTATCCCATTAAAATGGTGACCATTCGTTCCCTTTGCTGGGTGACCAATGCAACAGGTGGGTCCTGACTATATCTCCCAAGCCCCATTTCAATCCTGTGGCCACTGCCTATGAAGGCTCAGTTGTCTTTTAACTCTGTCAATTCAGAAAGACCGACCAGTTATTTCAGCGGGAATGTTAGTGCTGAGTCACAAAAACCAGACGAATCTAAGCTTGAATGCAGCCAATCCGGGCTCTGTGTGTGTTCTGAGGGGCCCAGACTGTTCGCCCCAGATTCACAACAGGTCAACATTGCCTAGTGATTCTGAGCAAACAGCATTTAGACAGTTTACGACTCCCTATGCCCGTGCAGCTGAAGAGATCATAGACTTGATTTCTCCATGCCTGCCTTCATAATGGATCTCCTGTATTGCTACTTTTTAATATCTGTGCATGTGCGTGTGTGTATATATATATATATATATATATATATATATATATATATATATATATATATATATATATATACACTCTCCAGATTTTTCAAAATATAAAATATGAAATATATGTGTCTTATTATACACTCCCTAAATTCATTCGTATTCATATCTGTGGATTTATAATCAACTTTCCACAATATTATTCTCAGAAATAATCATCCACCTGCAATACATATTGTTTCCTAGTACTGAAAACTAAATTCAGTGAATGGTGCATACAAACCCTAATATTTCTACAGTTACTTAGCCAGTTTAAAATCAATGCAAGTAGATTCCTAGGGGACATGATGTGTATTTTGACTTTCATTTTTATTCAACACTTGTACGTTACTATGTCTTCAGTTTATGCACATCATAGGATATATATTTCAGTCACAAATTAGAAAATTTATAGGAATTTGTTTCACGATCAATCACTTCCTGATTCAGAACACATGCATTCCTCCATGTTTCTTGACTAGTCTTTTCATGAGACTTCTTTCCAAACACATTATTTTTGTTTAACATCATCACTTATAAAGCAAAACTCAAACACCATTCATCATAAACCATAATCCTAATATTACCATTAGATATATAACTGGTTGGAATGAATGATTGTATATCAATATAAGATTTCTTATATATTTTCACGTATCAATTCAATCCATTATTTAAAGTGGAATCAGTTATGTTATTTATTCATAGTATGGTCTATTCATGCATTATCTCTATATTCATAGAAACAGGTTACACCTCTTTGTGCCCCTAATACTAATGTATACATCTTCAAATTATTGCTCCCAGAAATGGTGAAAGAAATACTCATGTCACCTAATCTACATATACATTTTATCACAGTAATATTCGGAGCAAAAAAAAATAAAATGTCACACTTATGATTGTACCAAAGCCTAAAAGGAAAGTGAATGTTGATAACTAATAGCATCCATGTCCAGGTTGCCTAATGCTCTCAAATGTCATTCCCATTTGTGACGACATATTTTTTTTTTCCTATGATTATATATTCAAACTCAAGCCTGTTGAAAATGTTTAATCCTATCACTCACTTTATACATTGCCTGATTTCGTAATGTCTCTATTGACACCTGCTTTCCTACATATTTTTCCTAGTTCATCATTTTGGCTGACTCTTCACATGTGCTTATATTTTCATTCACTCTCTAAACGAAACCCTATTGCTAAAGAAGATTTTTATTCCAAATCATATACTCAATCTTCTTCCTAAACCTACTGACTATCTTCCTAATCCTACCGACTATCCCTTTTTGACTGGATGTTCTCTTCTACATTCAATCATCCAAGGTACTAGGTCCTATGCCATTGTATTTCGATTTAACTGAGACAATTGTACAGAACATAATTCAACACTAAGTATCCAAACCAAGGGCCCAATGCCCTTCTGGGCTTCAAATCTTTCTTAGATTCCCGTTTTCATACATATATTTCACCTATATATTCTTATAAATATCGCAGGTTCCCAATCCCATTATTCATCCTGCAGAATGATTCCTAACCCAAATCGAAAATATTATTAACCCTAACCATACACTAACTTTGCAGGAGAGCAGGAACTGTGTGGGTATTAAACTACAGGAATCCAGGGGATCTTCACCTGCTGAGAAACTCAAATGTTCATGCAGAAATGATCCCTGGTGAAGATGAAGGCAGCTATGAAGTACCTCAGAAAGCAAAAGTCATCTTCCATGGCAATCATTCTGGTAAGGATGAAGGGTTGTGTCTGAATCAGTCTCTCTCTTCTTAATGTATAGAACATGGACCAAACCAGTCCTGTGTGGAAGCTGTTCCCGGGTGCTTATGGTTGATACAGCATTCTAACTAGAGAAAGTGTCCCATGAAAATCGGGGCAGCCTCCACCTCATGGTACTTTTGGAAGCAACTGTTAGGACAAAGTGGTTGCCAAGGCAGTGACATCATTCAGATCCTGAAGGAAGTGATCTCACCTCACTTCCTTGGTGAGGGAACTCTCTGAACTTGGGATCCAGGAAGCCAGGCACCCAGAGACAGTCCCTGTTCTAGTCCCAGTGGTCTCACATGTTTGGAATTACCAAGGACAGAGTCAGTCTTTCTTGGTACCTACAGATGTGAGGATGGCCAAATGCCAGGAAACCTGTGAAGAGGGGCTTTTCCTGAGAAAGCAGGTAGTGTCTCACCGCTGAATCTTGAGAACTTCACAGAGTTGGCCAACCAGACATGATCTGAGACAGAAGAGGTCATTTCCGGGGAACATAGTATGGCCCACCAGTCAGAAGACACTCCGGGGAGTCACAGACCTACTAGGGGGAAGGAGGTGCCTTTGTTGGTGTGGGTGTGAGTTTGTGGTTTTGTCTCATGTTCTGAGAATAGGTAGGAAAGGCGGTTTATTTGGTATGGAGTGGAATATTTCTATTAAGTCCTTTGACAAGGTGAGTGTTTCTATGTGTGTGTATCCCACTGAGTCCATTGTTGTAGACATTAGAAAACACAATGCATCAATGGATGTGTCCTGTCTAGTAGAAAGCTTCCCAGCATTAATCCTGCCCAATTCATGAGTGGACTCTGGCTTGCCTTATGGATGGGCAACACCTACAAGCTTCCTAATTTCCTGTTTTCTCTCTCAATTCTGGCCACTCTCCAGAATAGTATCATGGTTTTGTGTCCAAGATTTGTACCACCTCCAAGATCTGTGACATGGCTATGTAATGGATAGCTGAAGGAAATGGCTAGCATCTCAGAAATCTCAGATATCTGTTGACCAGGAAAGTCTCAGTGGAGAAACCCTGCTTTGGTCCTTTTGCTTACCTATTGTTCTGTTGAATGTCAGGAAGTTTTTTGCCTCAAGCCACCACTTTGTGAAGCCTGAAAAAAAGAGTTTTCAAATGGAAATGAATGGGCATCACCTGTGGCTCTTTGCTTAATTGCTTAGGATTGGGATATGTCTGAATCAGCCTGTTGGCCCTGTGTGAGGCTGTGGCTTAGATTCTCAGCACCTGATGGATCTAAAGATAGATCCCATGTGTGCATCCAAAACCAAAATGGCAAAAAGATCATATATTTTTGATGAACTCTCTTACCTTCCTCTCGTAGGTTCCTGATATCCATCAAGTGAGAATAGGGATCCTTTGGGTCAAATGTGTTCTTCAAAGCCCTGCAGAGGCTAGGCCATAGGGGCTTGATTTTCATGACTCCAATTCACTTAAAGAATCTAAACCCCAAAGCTAGAAGGCCTCAAGTTGGAGAAGCCAAGCAATATTAAAGGCAGGCCTATTTGATCACTCCTGGTTCACAGGAAGAGAGTCCATGCTACCCTGACTTTAGGCAAATGAGGGGCAGGGAGCTTATTTTGGACACTGTCGTGGGCTGCGTCACTAATGGAAACCTCCAGCCAGAGGATATGATGAGTGTCTATATGGAAGAAGATGAGGGCCATGTGAGAGTGTTTTGGTTTTAATTGTGGACATGTGTCTGGCGGTTGGAAGAGATCACTGGGTCAAACTAGGCTTGCACTCTGGTGTGATGCCCCTTAGAGACTGAGTTCTTTACTGATCTCAGAGAATTATTGCCAGGAATTGTGTTGGAATTTTAAATGGCCATGCATGAGAGTTGCCTTTGGAAAGTGACATCTAAGCCCAAGTTGACTTTCCACAGAGGACAGGGAATCTCAGCCAGGATATCACATGATATTATTCTTAAAGACTTGCCAGCCATATTTGAGAGTCAAAACACACATGAACCATACATTGTAGACCTCAATGGGCCTGGCTTAATCTGACTTTTGGGCACTTTTGGAAGCCTTGCCTGTAAGAATTCTTCAGAGTTTTCATTGAAATGAGCTTCCTCACCATTTAATGGTTTCTGAGTAAATTGAAATCCACAGTGCCTCCAACTTCATCCTTGAAAATTGGCTAGATCAATAACATGAAATTTTTGAAATTCCCATGACCGGGTAGCACTGGAGAACATTTGGATGTCCTGTTGCTGATCATGAGTATACAGGACAGTGCCCTGATTGACTGGGTTTTATGAAAATGGTGTAGAACAGAGATTCCAGTAAGTTGGATCATGCTGAGTAGTTGTACTAGAGCAGTGGTTGGCAGGTGTGTGATAAAACATCTGTGGTGGGGGCATGTGGATCTGCCATTGGCTTCCAAATGGATTGTGACTGACATTTTGCAGTCAGTAGAACCTTATATGTAAAAGCATATTGTTATATGGAGAGGTTTCAGGGCAATGTTCAGAATCAGGTTGCTATGGTCAATGGGGCAAGCTATGTGGGATAGAAGCCTGGTTGGTGCATTCTCCTGCAGAACCCGACCCACCACACTTGACAGAACTCACTTCAGCACTGTGTCCCAGTTGAACCCTTGTATTTAATGAAGCAAATACCAAACTCCCAGTGCAGCAGCAAGAAACACCACGAAAGTGGAGGATGACCAAATGAATTTACAGTCCACACGGGGAGACACCAGTGGCCACAGTGTACCTACAAATAGAAAATTCAGCACTGCTGCCTCATGTTCATTGGAAAATAAGAAACCATGTCCTCCAGGTCACATAGATGCAGAACCAGATTTGATGGTCTCACTACATATGAAGCTAATGCTTCTGACAACAGCATATATTTCATTGCCCAACCTCAGAGGCAGTTTCTTCAGATGTTAAGCTGGCAGAACTTCATGTTTTTGGAGTGATTACCCTGTCCCTTTTGGAAACTCCTCTACCACTTCCAAATTTGTGAACTTCTGAGCATTTTCCATTCCACATATGTATTCACAGATTATCTAAATCTTCTCCTTTAATTGTGTCTTATTTAGGGCGAAGGTAATGTCAAGGCATTGTTCTGAATGAGAGTGGGAAGATATTTGTGTAGCACATATTTGCATACACATTGGATACATTTTCCAATTTTCCATTCGAAATACTGAATCCCTGACACTAACACATACCCTACTAGTCTTTGATTTCTTATCCTAATTTGATGGAGAATAATAACCCAAACAGAATACAAATACAAGAGGTTCACAGGAGGCATGGTGTATAATTGGACTTGCCTTTCATATGATAAATGGTAGGTGTTATAAATCTAGCGAATTTTAATTGAAATAGTTCTCCATGTGTTTTAAAAGTTAACAAATATGTGAATAACTGTCTCCCTTTCTCTGTAGCCTATTCATCACATGTATTTTTATAAGCACATATAGAATTCTACCTGGTATCAGTCGTACATTTGGTGAGGTGGCTGGCTTGGCAGATACAAATTGTGAGAAGAGATCACTCCTACTTAATGCTGTTGGAACTGAAAATTCAACATATGTGTGAGCTTCTTAGTTGAACAACATAAATCCATGTACATTAAAATTAATATTTTTGGATCTGTGGATGATATATATTTCATGGTGAATTTCAATTCACATACATAATGCTACTTTTTAATGTCTGTGTGTGTGTGTGTGTGTGTCTGTGTGTGTATATATATATATATATATATATATATATATATATATATATATATATTCACTCTCCAGATTTTTAAAAATATTTAGTATATTTTTTATACCCTTCCTAAATTCATTCATATTCATGTATGTGGATTTATAATCAACTTTTCACAAGAATATTCTCAGAAATATTCATCCACCTGAAATACATATTTTTTTCCTAGTACTGAAAACTACCTTTGGGGGATCACATGATGGCGGCGAATGGAGTGCATTACCCCCATGTACCGCGTCACTGTGCGGGAGAATGACGAGTTAGAACGGCTAAAACCTATCTTGTTAGGAATTTCCAGCAAATTTGGGGTGCTCCACAACCTAGTGGACATATATCCATCTCACGAGGATCAGCTTCGGGGGCTCAAACGCGAGTGATTTGTCCGCACGGAGGGTCATGCTGCTTATTCAACAAATTGCCCTGCAGCTAGAGTCTGTGGCGCGCACTGGGAAACGACGAGATAGCATCGCAAATATACAGTGGTGCGGATTCTATGGGCTCCTGCCAGCAATGCAATTACTGTGCTCAGTGCTGAATTCTGGGATTGAGACGGGGATGGATGCGGTCCAATTCCGTTCTCCATACCGGTCAGACCACAGAGGAAGCCAGCGTCCACCATCTTGAAGAGCTGACGTCACCATCCCTGTTTTCGACTGATCGCAGCTCATTCAGCTATAGAACAGGTAATTTCAGGATGCCATTCACCTTTGTCTCGCAGACAAATTACTCAGGCTCACTGCTAAAGAACCCGCAGAAACTGCGTCTTGGAGCCTGCTCCTATTAGAACATACACTGAGCCCAGAGCGGCCAAATTTGGCCTCCCCGAACTGATCTTGCTCAGGGCTGAAGAACCCGTGGAAACTGCTTCCCGGTCCGGGTCTTGCTGAATAATGTGGAGGTAAATATCAACCGAGCCTTCATAGGCAGTGGCAACAGGATTGAGACGGGGCTTGTGAGGGCAAGTCAGGACTCACCCATTGCATTGGTCACCCAGCAAAGGGAAAGAAATGCTGCCTTTTGCATGGGATACCAACATGGCAGAGATCTGATGTCATCAGAAAGCAGCGGAGGAGATAACTTCATTGATACCAGCGGTTACAGAAACAGTTAGTCTCCTGGTAAAGAAAGTGAGTCACAAACACCCGAGTCTCTCTCACTTTTTCATCAAGCCAGAGGGGCAGAGCAGAGCCGCTGCCCATGCTCGGAACAGGCCCAGAGACACACCTGCATGATAATCACTTCACCCCAGTTGGAATAGAGGAAGAGCAGAGCCGCCGCAGGTGCCCAGAACAGGCCCAGTGACCAGCAGGCGTGGTAGTAACGTCACCTCAATTGGAGTAGTTGCAGAGCAGAGCCTTCTCCCGCGCCTAGTACAATCCAAGTGGCCCACCGGCATGGTAGTCACGTCATCCCAATAGGAGTAGGGGCAGAGCAGAATCTTTGCACGTGCCCGGAACAGGCCCAGCAACCTACCGGCTTGGTAGTCACGACACCCCAATTGGAGTAGCGGCAGAGCAGAGCAACCACCCGCGCCCTCAAGGTAGGCAAATTTGCACCTGACCAGCAGAAGAGGCCCAGCGGCCTGCCAGCATGGCAGACACTTCACCCATTTGGAGTAGGGGCAGAGCAGATCCATCGCCCATGCCCTCAAGGTAGGCAGACCTGTGACCGACCACAGAACAGGCCCACCCACCCGCCGGCGTGGTAGTCACGTCACCCCAATTGGAGTAGGGGCAGAGCAGAGCCGCCGCCCGCGCCTCCAAGGTAGGCAGACCTGCGACCGATCGGCAGAACACCCCAGGGGTCCACGGGTGTGGTAGACACGTCACACCAATTGGAGGAGGGGCAGAGCAGAGCCGCCTCCCATGCCTGCATGGTAGGCAGACCTGCGACCGATCAGGAGAACAGGCCCAGCGGCCCATCAGCGTGGTAGATAGATCACCCCAATTGGAGGAGCAGCACAGCCACCCCCCGCCCCTGCAAGGAAGATTTTTCAAATATACAAGAGCAATATAAATATATAGGGGGAAAATTTCAAAATCACAACAGTTTCACCAAGCAGAAAGAAACGCGAGCCGTATGAAAAGACAAAGAAAAAGGACCACAAGCAATGCAGGTCAACACAAATTTAGAAGAGTTAATAGCTGCAGCAGATGGAATGTCAGATAAAGAACTCAGGATATACATGCTTCAGATGATCTGGAGTCTCCAGGAAGACATTAGACAGCAAAATCAGACAATGAAAGATCACTTCGACAATGAATTACACAAACAAATCCAAGAAGCAAAAGATCAATTATACAGGGAGATAGAAGTTGTAAAAAATAACAAACAGAAATCCTAGAAATGCAGGAAGCAATAAACCAACTTAAAAACTCAATTGAGAATACTACCATCAGAATAGAACACTTAGAAGATAGAACATCAGACAATGAAGACAAAGTATTTCAACTTGAAAAGAACATAGACAGCTCAGCAAGACTGTTAAGAAACCATGAACAGAACATCCGAGAAATATGGGATAACATAAAGAGACCAAACTTTTGAGTCATTGGGATACAGGAAGGTATAGAGGTCCAAACCAAAAGAATGAGCAATGTAATCAATGAAATAATATGAGAAAACTTCCCAGACTTGAAGAATGAGACAGACTCCCAAGTCCTAGAAGCCAACAGGACGCCGAATGTGCAAAATCATAAGAGATCCACACCTAGACACATTATAATGAAGATACCCAACATACAGAATAAAGAGAGAATTTTAAAAGCTACAAGAGAAAGGAAGCAGATTACATTTAGGGGTAAACCAATCAGGATAACAGCTGATATTTCAACACAGACTCTGAAAGCTAGAAGATCCTTGAAATATATGTTTTTGTCAGGAGCTTTAGCTTCATTTCTAGTGAAAGCATCAAAGCTGTGTCAGCATCTATGTAACCTGGAGAACATGGTTTCTTATTTTCCAAAAGACATGAGGCGGCAGTGCTGAATTCACTCTTTGTAGGTAAACTGTGGCCACTGAAGGCTAAGTGTCTCCCCGTGTGGACTGTGAAGCCATTTGTTCATCCTCCACTTTTCATGGTGTTTCTTGCCGCTGCACTGGGAGTTTGGTATTTGTTTCACTAAATAAAACGAGTTCAACTGAGACCCAGTGCTGAAGGGAGTTCTGTCATGTGTGGTGGGTCAGAGTCTGCAGGAGAATTCACCAACCAGGATTCTATCCCACATAGATTGCCCCCTTGACCATAGCAACCTGATTCTGAACATTGCCCTGAAAATCTGCATATAAAAAGATGCCTTTACATGGAGAGGTTTCAGACATATAAGTTTCTGCTGGATGCACCATGTCAGTCTCAAGCCCTTTCGAAGCAATGGCAGATCCACATGGCCCCACAAGAGATATTTTATCACACACCTGCACACCACCGCTCTAGGCCCACTATTCAGTAGGCTACAAGTTACTGGCATTTCTATTCTACATCATTTTCATGAAACCCAGACAATCAAGGCACTGTCTGGTACACTCATGATGAGCAAAAGGACATGAAATGTTCTCCAGTGCCACCTGGTCATTGGAATGGCAAAAATTTCATGGTATTTATGTAGCCACTTTTCAATGATGAAGTTGGAAGCACTGTGGGTTTCAATTCATTCAGGAACCATTAAATGGTGAGGAAGCTCATTTCAATAAAAGCTCTGGAGACCTCTCACAGGCAATTTTTCCCAAGGAGTTGGCTAGATCTCAGTTTACAGGGCGAATCTCATTAGTGGCCTATTCCACTGCCACAAAAATGACCACAATTGAAACCAAAACACTCCCACATGACCCTCATCTTCTGCCATAGAAAAACTCATCATAACCTCTTGCTGCAGGTTTCCATGAGAGGTGCAGCCCAAGACAGTGTCCAAAATAAGCTCACTTACCCCTCAATTGCCTAAAGTCAGGTTGGCCTGGACACCCTTCCTGTGAACCAGGAGTGATCAAATAGGCCTGCCCTTAATACTGCTCTGCTTCTCCATTTTGACTCTTACTGATTGTTGAGTATAAATTCCTTTGTGTGAATTGGAGTCATGAGAAAATCCAAGCACCTATGCATTAGCCTCTGCAGGGCTTTGAAGAACTCATTTGACCCAAATGATATCTATTCTCACTTGATAGAGGTCAGGACTTACAGAGGAAGGCAAGAGACTTCATCCACATTGACTGCTCTTTTGGCCATTTTGGTTTTGGATTCACAGATGGGATCTTTCTGTACATCCATCAGGTGCCGAGAATCTAAGCCCCAGCCTCACATAGGGCCAAGGTGCTGATTCAGACACATCCCTTTTTAAGCAATTAAGCAAACAGCCACAGGTGATGCCCATTCATTTTCATTTGAAAACTGTTTTCTTCAGGATTTACAAAGGGGTTGCCAGAGGCAAAGAAATTCCTGACATTCAGGGCAACAGAACAATAGGTTAGCAAAAGGCCCAAAGCAGGGTTTCTCCACTGAGACTTTACTGGTCACACTGATATCTGAGTTTTCTGAGATGCTCCCATTGCCTTCAGCTATCCAGTACATGGCCATGTAACAAATCTTGGAGGCGGTACATATCTTGGACACCAAATCATGAGACTATTCTGGAGAGTGGCCAGAATTCAGGAAGAAAACTGGAGCTTAGGAAGATAGTAGGTGTTGTCCATTCATAAGGCAAGCTGCAGTCCATTCATCAATTGCACAGGATGAATGCTGGGAAGCTTTCTACTAGACAGAACACTTCCATTGATGCATTCTCTTTTCAAATGTCAACAACCACGGACACTGTGGGATACACTTTTTGAAACCCTCGCAGTGTCAAACGACCTTCTAGAAACAATCCACTCAAAAACAAACAATCCACTATTCCTACCTATTCTCAGAACATGTGACAAAACCACAAACTCACACCCACACCCACAAAGCACCTCCTTCCCAGAAGTAGGTTTTGATTATCCGGAGTTTCCTCTGACTGGTGGGCCATACTATGTTCCCCCGAAATGGCCTGTACTTTCTCAGATCTGGTGTCTTTGCCAGAACAACTACCTGCTTTCTCAGGAAACAGCCATCTTCATAGCTTTCCTGGCATTTGGCCATCGTCACATCAGTTGGTACCAATAAAGACTGACTCTGTCCTTGGTAAATACAATCAAGTGTGCCAACTGTGACTGGGACTGGCTCTGGGGGCCTAGCTTCCTGGTTCCAAAGTTCAGAGAGTTCCATTACAAAGGAAGTGAGGGGAGGTCACTTTTTTCAGGAACTGAATGAGGTCACTGCCTTGGCAACCACTTTGCTCTAACAGTTGCTTGCAAGGGTCTCATGAGATGGATGCTGCCCCAATTACTGTGACATTTTCACAAGTTAGAATGGTATATCAAACATAGCCACCCAGCAACAGCTCTCCACACAGGCTTGGTTTGGTCCATCTTCTCTACATTAAGAAGAGAGAGGCTGATTCAGACACAACCCTTCATCCTGACCAGGCTGTTTGCCATGGAAGATGACCTTTGCTCTCTCAGGTTATTCATACCTGCCTACATGTTTTCCAGGGATAATTTCTGCATGGACCATTGAGGTTCTAAGTAGGTGGAAGATCCCCTCCATCCCTGCATTGTAAGACCAACTCTGTTCCAGCTCTTCTGTAATGTTAGATTGAGGGAACAGTGTATGGTTAGGCTTAATAACCAGTTCGATTTGGGTTAGGAATCATTCTACGGGATGTATAATGGTATTGTGTAACTGCGATGCTTACAAGAATATATAGGTGAAATATAAGTATGAAAACAGAAATCCAGGTAAGATTTGAAGTCCAGAAAGTCATTGGGTCCTTGATTGGATTACTTAGCTTGAATTACGTTCTGCACAGATATGTCAGATAAATTGATATACAATGGCATAGGAACTTGTACCTTGGATTATTGATTGTAGAAGAGAACATCCCCTCAAACAGAGATAGTCAGTAGGATCAGGAAGATAGTCGGTAAGTATCAGAAGAACAATGAGTATAGGATTTGGACCAAAAGTTATTTAGCAATAGGGTTTCGGTTAGAGAGTGAATTTCAATAACAGCACATGTGGAGGGTCTCCAACAATGATGAAGTGGGGAAAATATGTAGGAATGCAGATATCAATAGAGACATTAGGAAATCAGGCAAAGTATAATGTGAGTGATAGGATTAGATATTTTCATCAGGGTTGAGGTTGAGCATATAATCTTAGAAAGAAACAAATATGCAGTCACCAATAGGATTGACATTTGAGAGCATAAGGCACCCTGGACATGGATGATTTTAGTAATCCATGTTCACTTTCTATTTAGGATTTGGTAGAATCATAAGTGTGACTTTTGAATTTTGTGTCCAGAATATTACTGTGATGAAATGTATATGTAGATCAGGTGACATGAGTATTTCTTCCACTATTTCTGGAAGCAATATTTTGAAGACGTATAAATTTGTATTGGGGCTACAAAAAGGTGCACCCTGTGTCTATGAATACACAGGAAATGCATGAATAGACCATACTGTGAATAAATAATAAAACTGGTTTCAACTTGAAATAATAGATTGAAATAAATGTGAAAATATATAAGAAATCTTATATTAATATACAATCATTCATTCCAACCCATTATACATTTAATGGAAATATGAGGATTTTGGTTTATCATGAAAAGTGTGTGAGTTTTGCTTCATATTGATTATGGAAATCGAAAATAATTTGTTTGGAAAGAAGTCTCATGAAAAGACCAGTCAAGAAACCTTGAGGAATACATGTGTTCTGAAGCAGGAAGCGATTGAAAGTGAAACAAATGCCTATAAAATTGCGAAATTGTTGATGAAATATATGTCCTATTGTGGTAAGCCATTGTTGTAGATTGTGGCCACCATTAGAAGATGGCGCCGGCTTCCACTGTGGCCTGTGATAAACAAATTCTTTTGTGGAGAGTTGGCACGCTATCCCTTGCCACCCTATAAGAAAGATCCACGCAGCGGCTTAAGATTGGTACGTGGGAGACTTTATTAGGCTGTGCTTGGGCGCTCGCCAGTAGAGAGGGGGGTCACAAAAAGATACTTTAATCAAGGCCTGAATAAACTGCTGAAAGAAGATTCCTGAGTTGCGTCTTCCTTGCGGGCAAGGGGTCGCGACAAGTGGTGCTGAAAACGCGGGAACCAGAACTTTCAGCAGTCAGGGGTGGTGAACCAGTTAGTCCCAGGTAAGTAGGACCCGCGGTCAAAGCGGAGATCAGTCCTAGATAAGTGGGACCCGCTCTCAAAGCGGAGATCAGTCCCAGATAATTGGGACCCGCTATCAAGGCGGAGATTAGTCCTAGGTAATTGGGACCCGCTATCAAAGTGGAGATTAGTCCTAGGTAATTGGGACCCGCTATCAAAGCGGCAGCTCCTCTGTAAAGCCAGAGAGAGCATTACATCTTATTGCAGCTGCACTGTGTACTTTCGCTCTTACTTTCACTTTTGTTTTTTGTGTGTCTTTTGTTGTGTCATGGGTGCCGTATCTTCAAGTCCGTTTCTCCTGACCCTAGATAACCTGTTACGTTCCAAGGGCCTAGAAGTGAAACGTAGTACTTTACAGAGATTTTTACAGAAGACAGATATTGTTGCACCGTGGTTCGCGTTCTCGGGTAGCCTCACTCTACCTAGCTGGGATAAGTTAGGCACAGATCTTGACTTTGCTTCTGAGCAGGGCATATTAGATGGTGGGGTGATACCCCTTTGGAAGATGATCCGTAGTTGCCTCGCAGATGGCTGATGTCAGGAAGCACTTACTAAAGGACAAGAAGTTTTAGAGCAATTACATGAAGAAAGATCAGAAATGGCAGGCAGTGAGGTATTTCAGGAGGGTCGGAGTGTGCGGAGCGAGAAACAGGGGAGGAAACAATTATCTCCGGCAGGCAGTGACGTATTTCAGGAGGATGGCAGTGTGCGGAGGGAGAAACAGGGGAGGAGGCGATTGTCTCTGGCACGGAGTGAAATATATCAGGAGGAAGGGAATGTGCAGAGCGAGAAATGGGGGAGGAGACGCTTGTATCCAGATCTCAGTACACTGCGCACACTCACATGCAAAAGTGGGTCAGAAGAGAAGGACGATGAGGAGGAGGAGCTCGGGAGACTGTCTCGGCAGCTAGGAAGTCTAACTATGGGAGAAGGGAACAAAAATAAACAGGAGCTCAGAAGAAAAAAAAAAATGATCCTCCAGACCCGCCGCCGTACGGTGGGGGTGTTTCGAGAAGAGCTTTCCATGCCCAAACACGGGGGCTGTTAACATTTTTACTGATGGTTCCAAGTCTGGAATGGGAGCCTACATAATTAATGACTCTCCCCCTATCCAGCATCAATTTGCTCCTGGAAATCCACAATGGGTAGAACTACAAATTGTTATTGAAGTTTTTAAACAGTGTTCTTTTCCTTTTAATCTTATTTCGGACTCCAGCTATGTGGTACAAGCACTAAAAGTCCTGGAGGCCGTGGGAACTATTAGTGATGCCCACAATGTGTCTGTTTACTTTACTCAGCTTCAACAGCTTATCTCTAACCGCACTGCTTCTTTTTATCCAATGCATATCAGGGCTCACACCTCTCTTCCTGGTCCGTTATCCCAAGGTAATGCCTGTGCGGACTTAGCCACTAGAGGTCAATTTATATGCTTGGCTTCCTCCTTAGAGGGGGCTAAGTTGTTTCACCAAAACTTCCATGTTAATGCATTAACGCTGCGCAGGCGTTTTTCCATTTCAAGAGCGGATGCTCGGCAGATAGTATTGCAATGTCCCCATTGTGTCACATTTCTTCATCCCCCTAATTATGGAGTAAACCCACGGGGATTAAAGCCATTGATTGTTTGGCAAATGGATGTGACACATATACCTGACTTTGGTAACCTTAAGTATTTGCATGTTTCCATTGATATGTGCTCTGGAATTATCCATGCTTCTGCTTTATCGGGAGAAAAGGCACGTAATGTCATTACTCACTGTTTAGAGGCATGGGCAGCATGGGGTGCACCTGCATCCCTTAAGACTGATAATGGAACTGCTTATACTGGCAGACAATTTACAGCTTTTTGTTCTACTATGGGAGTGCAACTTACTCATGGTTTGCCTTATAATCCTCAAGGACAAGGCATTGTTGAGCGTGCTCATCGCACCTTAAAGGAAACTTTACAAAAACAAAAAGGGGGAATAGGAGCTGAACACACTCCTAAAGAACGCCTGTCCTTAGCTCTATTTACCATTAATTTTTTGAATTTGGATATTCATGGTCGCTCTGCGGCCGATAGACATGTGTCCCCTCAGCCCTCTGTGATTGGCTATGTTAAGTGGAAGGATGTTCTTACGGGACAATGGAACGGCCCTGACCCCGTGCTGACATGGGCACGAGGATCTGTATGTGTTTTTCCCCAGGATCGTACGGAACCGTTGTGGGTCCCTGAACACTTGACAAGAAGAGTCTCGACATCAACTGACCAGCAACAAGAGATACCACAACAATCCTGTGATGAAGATCTTCATTCTGCTAAGTGCTCTGGCTCTGGTGCTGGTGCCGATGGCACAGGCGACACCAATGCGGTCGTGGGCAGTGGCACGGGCCTGGCCAATGCCGATGCCGGTTCATGGTAATTCTAGTGTCCTCCCCACTCTTTTTTCAACCTCATGTGAGATGTCTGCTCCTTGTGCCTCTCCTAGAGGGGACATGGAGAGAATTTTTAATCAATCTCAAGTTAATCTCACAGGAGTTTTTTGTTTCAGCCTTAGAAACGCTAATTGCATTAGCCTTAAGACCAAAAATTTGACTAACTGGGAGGACCCATTGCGGTCCAATCAGGTCTCAGGAAGCATTATCAGTGCTGTATTGAGCAAGGTAGCTTCGGGGAAGCAATCAGGCTCAGAGACCCCCGCAAACAGCAGCTCTGCTCTTAACATAACTACCTTGGCTATTATCTCCGAGGTACTAATCCCAGTGCCTCCTTTTTCTAGTAGTATTTATAATGCCACTCATTTCAAGGCCTCTCCTTACTGTTCCCCTAATCTTGGTTTCCCCCCAACATTTACGCCTTGTCAGGATCATTCTTGGGAGAAACATCAAGTTGCTAAAGGTTTCTCCCTTTCCCCCTCTCTTAATAGGTATGTTTATAACTTTAACAATAGTGCCAGCTCCTCTACAGGAGTAGGTTGGTCCTGGTTTCAATGGCTGATTTCCAATGAAAAGTGGGCTTCAGCCGATATTTCTGCACTGGCTCAGTTGCTAGGAGCCAAAAGTTGGCTGGCTAATATTTCTGGTACTGTTAGGGAAAGTGAACAAGGTAATAGACTTACATCTGTTTCATTCAACTCTCTGTTGTATAATGCCACATTGCCTCCTGCAATGGTCTGTGTCCAATCCCCCTTCTTATTCCTTTTGGCTGAGGCCACCTCGTCGGGGATGCTGGATTGTTCTCATACTACCTGTCTCTTATCTGAGTGTTGGAATGGTTCCTGGACTGTAGCAGTGATTATGAAAATTCCAACTTTTGTCCCAATCCCGGTCACTGCGGATCCTGATAAATTCCCTATTGTTGAGCTACTTAGAGTCCGCAGAGATTTTGGAATCACAGCGGCTATAGTGACAGCAGTGGCGGTATCTGCTGCTGCAGCGGTTACGGCTGGAGTGGCTATGGCCAATCAAGTACAAACTGCTGCCACCATTAATCACCATTAATCAAGTTGTCCAACAAACTTCCACCATACTTGAATCCCAAAATACAATTAATCAACATATTTTGTCAGGGATTTTAGCTGCCAACCAAAGAATAGACTTATAATTTTGTTCAACTAGGAAGTTCACCCATAGGTTGAATATTCAGTTCCAAAAGCGTTTAGGAGGAGTGATCTCTTCTCACAATTTGTATTTGGTGAGGAAGCCACCTCACAAAAATGTAGGTGTGATACCAGGTAGCTTTCGGTATGTGCATATAAAAATACATATGTTGAATAGGCTACAGAGAAAGGGAGACAGTAATACACATATTTTGAACTTTAAAAACACATGGAGAACTATTTAAAAATTGACTAGATTAATAACACATAAACTTTATCATGCAAAAGGCAAGTCCAAATATACATCATGCCTCCTTTGAACTGCTTGTATTTATATTCTGTTTGTGTTATTTTTCTCCATCATATTAGGATTAGTAGTCAGAGTCTAGTAGGGTATGGGATAGTGTCAGGGATTCTGTATTTTGAATGGAAAATTGGAAATTGTATCCAATGTGTGTGCAAATATGTGCAACCCAAAACTTCCCACTCTGATCCAGAACAATGCCTTGACATTACCTTCGCTCCAAGTAAGACACAATTAGAGGAGAAGAGTTAGAAAATTTGTGAATACATGTCTGGAATGGAAAATGCTCAGGAGTTCACAAACTTCGAGATGGTAGAGGAGTTTCCAAAAGCAAGGGATATGGTAAACACAACACCAACATGGAGCTCTTCTGGCCTAAAGACTGTTTGAGAAACTGCATGTGAGATTGGGCACTTGAAATATAAGGTGTTGTCAGAAGTTTTAGCTTTATTTTTAGTGAGACCATCAAAGATGGGTCTGCATCTATGTGACCTGGATGACATGTTTTCTTATTTTCCAATGAACATGAAGCAGCAGTGCTGAATTCTCTCTTTGTAGGTAAACTGTGGCCACTGGGGGCTTAGTGTCTCCCCGTGTCGCTGTGAAGCCATTTGGTCATCCTCCACTTTTCGTGGTGTTTCTTCCTGCTGCACAGTGAGTTTGATATTTGCTTCACAAAAAACAAGGAGTTCAACTGGGACACAGTGCTGCAGGTAATTCTGTCACTTGTGGTGGGTTAGAGTCTGCAGGAGAATGCACCATCCAGGCTTCTATCACTCATTGCTTGCTACAATGCCCCCTTTTCCATTGCAACCTAATTCTGAACATTGCCCTGAAACCTCTCTATATAACAAAGTGCCTTTACATAAATGGGTCTGCTGGCTGCTGCAAGTCAATCACATGCTATTTGGAAGCCAATGGCAGATCCACATGGCCCCACCACAGATGTTTTGTCACACACCTGCCCACACCTGGTCAAGGCGCACTACTCAGAAGGTTCCAACTTACTGGCATCTCTGTTCTATGCCATTTTCATGAAACCCAGTAAATCAAGGCCCAGTCTGGTACACTTATGATGAGCATCAGGAGATCTAACTGTTCTCCAGTGCCACCTGGTCATGGGAATTTTAAAAATTTCATGGTATTTATCTAGCCATTTTTCAAAGATGAATTTGGAGCCACAGTGGGTTTCAATTCATTCATGAACCATTAAATGTTGTGGAAGCTCATTTCAATGAAAGATCTGGAGAACTCTCACAGGCAAGGCTTCCCAAAGAGTGGCCTAAAGGTCACATGAGGCCAGGCCCATTGAGGTCTACAATGTTAGGTCCATGGGTGTTTTGACTCTCAAATATGCCTGCCAAGTCTTTCAGAATAAAATCAGGTTATATGCTGGCTGACATTCTCAGTGCTTTGTGGAAAGCCACCCTGGGCCTAGATCTCAGTTTCCAAGGGCAACTCTAATGCGTGGCCTCCTAAAATCCCAACACAATTAATGTCAATACTTCTCTGAGGTCAGTTCCAGAACTCAGTCTCTAAGATGAATCAAACCCGAGTTAAAGCCCAGGTGGACCCAGTCTTCTCTTCCAACAGCCAAATAAATGACCACAATTAAATCCAAAACACTCCCACATTGCCCTCATCTTCTTCCATATAGACACTCATCATTACCTCTGGCTGGAGGTTACCATGAGGGGTAAAGCACAAGACAGAGTCTGAAATAATCTCCCTTGCCCTCATTTGCCTAAAGTCAGTGTGACCTGGACACCCTTCCTGTAAACAAGGAGTGATTTAATAGGCCTGCCACTAATACTGCTCTGCTTCTCCAATTTGAGGCCTACTGACTGTCAGGTATAGATTCTTTATGTGATTTCGATTCATTAGAAAACCCAAGCACCTATGGGCTAGCCTCTGCAGGGCTTTGAAAAACTCGATTAATTCAAAGGATCCCCAAATTCACTTGATGAAGGTTAGGAACCTAACAGAGAAAGGCAATAAACTTCATCTAAAATGACTGATTTTTTAGAAATTTTGGTTTTGGATGCACACATGGGATCTTTCTTAAGATCCATTAGGCGCTGAATATCTAAGACACAGCCTCACACACGGCCAAGAGGATGATTCACACACATATCTCTCAAAGCATTTTAGCAAACAGCCACAGGTGATGCCCATTCATTTCAATTTGAAAACTGTTTTCTTCAGGATTCACAAAGGGGTGGCCTGAGGCAAAGACCTTCCTGACATTCAGGGCAACAGAGGAATAGGGATGCAAAAGGCCCAAAGCAGGTTTTCTTGACTGAGACTTTCCTTGTCACACTGATATCTGAGTTTTCTGAGATGCTCCCTTTCCTTTCAGCTATAGAATACATGGCCATGTCACAGAGGTTGGAGGTGGTACATAACTTGGACAAAAAACCATGAGCCTACTCTGGAGAGTGGCCAGATTCAGAAAGAAACAGGAACTTAGGAAGATAGTACGTGTTGCCCATTGATAAGGGAAGTCACAGTCCATTCATAAATTAGGCAGGATAAATGCTGGAATTCTTTCTACTAGACAGGACACATCCATAGATGAATTCTCTTTTCTAATGAATACAACCACGGACACAGAGAGTTACACAGACATAGAAACTCGCATTCTCAAAGGAATTACTAGACACAGTCCACTCCAAACCCAACAAACTGCCTTTCCTACTTATTCTCAGAACATGAGAAAAACCACAAACTCACTCCCACACCCACAAGGACACCTCCTTCCCCCAAGTAATTCTGTGACTATCCTGAGTGTCGTTTGACTGGTAGGCCATACTATGTTCCCCCAAATGGACTGTCCTGTCTCAGATATGGTCTCCTTGGCCAAATCTGTGACGTTGTCAGGAGCCAGAAGTGGGCAAGTACCTTTTTCTCAAGAAAGGCCCCTCTACAAAGCTCTCCTGGCATTTGGCCATCCTTACATCAGTAGGTTCCAGGAAACACTGACTCTGTCCTTGGTAAATCCAAACAAGTGACCACACTGGGACTTGGACTGGGACTGGGACTGGCTCTGGTTGCCTGGCTTCTGCATCACAAGTTCAGAGAGTTCCATCACCAAGGAAGAGAGGTGAGATCACTTACTTCAGGTAGTGAATGAGGACACTGCCTTGGCAATCACTTTGTCCTAACAGTTGCTTCCAAGGGTCTCATGAGATAGAGGCTGCCCCTACTTCCTGTGACACTTTCACAAGTTAGAATGGTGAATCAACCATAGGCACCCAGGAACAGCTCTTCACACAGGCCTGGTATGGTCCATTTTCTCTACATTGAGAACAGAGAGCATCATTAAGATACAACCCTTCATCCTGACCAGGTTGTTTGCAATGGAAGATGAGTTTTGCTCTTTAAGGTCCTTCATAGCTGTTTATATCTTCTCCAGGAATCACATCTGCATGGACCTTTTAGGTTTTCAGCATATGGAAGATCCCCTACATTCCTGTATTGTAAGACCAACACTGTCCCTGGTCTTTTGTTAAGTGAGATTGTGGGAACAGTGTATGTTTAGGGTTTAATAACATGTTTGATTTGGTTAGGAATCATTCTGCTAGATGAATAATGGTATTGGGAACCTGTGACATTTATTACAAAATATAGATAAAATATAAGAATGAAAACAGAAATCTAGGTAAGATTTGAAGCTCAGAAGGACATTGAGCTGTTGATTGTGATACTTAGCTTTGAATTATGTTCCGCATATATGTCTCAGATAAATCGATAATCAATGGCATAGGACCTTGTACCTTGGATGATTGAAAGGAAAAGAGAACTTCCACTCAAACAGGGAAACTCAGTAAGATTAGGAAGATAGTCAGTAGCTTTCAGAAGAAGAGTGAGTACAGGATTTGGACCAAAAATTCTTTAACAATAGGGTTTCGGTTAGAGAGTGAAAGTAAATATCATCACATGTGAAGAGTCACTCACATGGTGAACTGGGGAAAATATTTAGGAAAGCAGACATCAATAGAGACATTAGGAAATCAGGCAAAGTATAAAGTGAGTGATAGGATTAGACATTATTAACTGCATTTAGGTTGAATATATAATCTTAGGAAGAAACAAATACGTAGTCACCAATAGGATTGATATTTGAGACTATTAGGCAACCTGGACCTGAATGTTTTTAGTAATCCATGTTCAGTTTCCATTTAGGCTTTGGTACAAACATAAGTGTGACTTTTGCTTTTTGTGTCCAGAATATTACTGTGATACAATGTATATGTAGATAAGGTGACCTGAGTATTTCTTCCACCATTTCTGGGAGCAATATTTTGAAGAAGTATAAATTAGTATTCGGGGTACAAACAGGTGTACTCTTTGTCTTTGAATATGGAGAATATGCATGTATAGACCATACTGTGAATAAATAATATAACTGGTTCCAACTTTAAATAATGGATTGAATTGAAATGTAAAAATATACAGGAAATCTTATATTGATATACAACCATTCATTCCAACCCGTTTTACATGTAATGGTAATATGAGGATTATGGTTTATCATGAAGAGTGTGTGAGTTTTGCTTCAAATTGATTTTGGAAATTGAAAATAATTTGTTTGGAAAAAAGTCTCATAAAAAGACCAGTCAAGAAACCTGGAGAAATACATATGTTCTGAAGCAGGAAGTGACTGAAAGTGAAACAAATGCCTATAAATTTGCGAACTTGTAGATGAAATATATATCCTATGATGTGCATTAACTGAAGGAGTAGTAATGTGCCAGTGTTGAGTAAAAATGAACGTCAAAATAAACATCATGTCCCATAGGAATCTTCTTGCATTGATGTTAAACTGAGTCAGTTAATTTAGAAATATTAGGATTTGAATGCACCATTCACTGAAGTTAGTTTTCAGACCTAAGAAACAAATATGTATTTCAGGTAGATGAATATTTCTGAGAATAATCTAGTGAAAATTTGATTATAACTCCACATACATGAACATGAATGAATTTTGGGACTGTACATAAGACACATCTATTTCATATTTTGAAATATATGGAGAGTGTGTGTATATACATATATATATATATATATATATATATATATATATATATATATATATACACACACACACAGACACACACAACAGACATTAAAAAGTAGCAATACATATGCCAATTGAAATTCTTCATGAAATATATATCATCCACATATCCAAAAATCTTCATTTTACTGAGCGTGGATTTATGTGTAATATTGTTCAACTAGGAAGCTCACCAATAGCTTAAATTTTCAGTTCCAACAGCGTTTAGGAGGAGTGATCTCTTCTCATAATTTGTATCTGCCAAGTCAGCAGCCTCACAAAAATGTACGTGTGATACCAGGTAGGATTCTATATGTGCATATAAAAATATATGTGCTGAATATGCTACAGAGAAAGGGAGACAGGAATTCACATATTTGTCAACTTCAAAAACACATTGAGAGAGGGAGGGGCAGATCTGCCAATCGCTCCTTCAAGGTAGGCTGACCTGCGACCCACCGGCTGAACAGGACCAGTGGCCCGCCACCGTGGAAGACACATCGCCCTGGTTGGGGGAGGGGCAATGCCGCCGGGCCTGCAAGGTAGGCAGACCTGTGACCCACAGCAGGACAGGCCCAGCAATCTGCGGAGGGGCAGAGACGCCCTCCGCGCCTGCAAGGTAGGTGGACCTGCGACCACCGACAGACCAGGCCTATGGCCCGCCAGCATGGTAGACACATCGTCCCGGTTGAGGGAGGGGCAGAGCAGGCACACGCGCCTGCAAGGTAGACAGACCTGCAAGGGACAGACAAAACAGACCCAGTGGCCCGCAGATGGTCAAAGCTGCCGCCCACGCATGCAAAGTAGCCCGACTTGCGACCCACAGGCAGAACAGGCCCAGTGCCTGCAGAGGGGCAGAGCTGCTGCTCGCACCTTCAAGGTAGGCGGACCAGCTACCGACTGACAGAACAGGCCCAGCAGCCTGCTGGTGTGGTAGGCACATTGTCCCAATTGTAGGAGGGGCAGAGCCAACACCCGTGCCTGCGAGAGAGACTTTGAAACTATACAAGCAATAAAAATATATAGGGGAAAAATTCAATAACTCAACAGTTTCACCAAGCAGAAAGAAACATGAACAGAATGAAAAGACAAGGAAAGAAAGGACCATAAGCAATGCAGGTAAAGTCAACTTTAGAAGAGGTAATATCTGCAGCAGATGGAATGTCAGATAAAGAACTCAGGATATACATGCTTCAGATGATCTGGAGTCTCAAGGAAGACATTAGAGAGCAAAATCAGACAATGAAAGATCACCTTGATAATGAATTACATAAAAAAATTCAAGAAGCATAATATCAACTATGCAGGGAGATAAAGATTATAAAATCAAACAAACAGATATCCTACGAATGCAGGAATCAATAAACCAACTTTAAAACTCTATTGAGAATACTAACAGCAGAGTAGAACACTTAGAAGATAGAACATCAGACAATGAAGACAAATTATTTCAACTTGAAAAGAACACAGACAGCTCAGGAAGACTTTTAAGAAACCATGAGCAGAACATCCAAGAAATATGGGATAACATAAAAAGACCAAACTTAAGAGTCATTGGGATACAGGAAGGTATAGAGGTCCAAACAAAAGGAATGAGCAATATATTCAATGAAATAAAAGAGAAAACTTCCTAGACTTGTAGAATGAGACAGAATCGCAAATTCTAGAAGCTTACAGGATGCCAAATGTGCAAAATTATAAGAGATCCACACCTAGACATATTATAACGAAGATGCCCAACATACAGAAAAAAGGAGAGAATTTTAAAAGCTACAAGATAAAGGAAGCAGATTATATTTAGTGGTAAACCAATCAGGATAACAGCTGATCTTTCAACACAGACTCTGAAAGCTAGAAGATCCTGCAATAACATTTTTCAAACACTGAAAGTAAATGGGTTCCATCCAAGAATTGTGTATCTAGCGAAATTAAGCTTCAGGATAGAAGATGAAATTAAAACTTTCCACGATAACAAAAGTTAAAAGAATTTGCAGCTAGAAAACGATTTCTTCAAAATATCCTTGGCAAAACACTAGAGGAAGAGGAAATGGAAAATAACAATGAAAACCAACAGTGGGAGGTAGGACAGTAAAGGGGGGAAAATAATTAAGGAGGAAAAAAACCATGTTTAGTAACATAAATATTCAAATATGGCTGGAAGAACAACCCATATCTCAATAATAACCCTAAATTTTAATGGCTTAAACTCACCAATTAAGAGACACAGGCTAGTAGAATGGATCACAAAACAAGACCCAACAGTATGCTGCCTACTGGAGACACATTTGTTAGGAAAAGATATACATAGACTGAAGGTGAAAAGTTGGGAAAAATCATATCACCCATATGGACTTCGGAAACAAGCAGAAGTGTCCATACTCATATCAAATAAAATAGATTTCAAGCTAAAGTTAATCAAAAGGGATAAAGAGCAACACTACATACTTCTCAGGGAAACCATACACCAACAAGACATAACAATCATAAATACATATGCCCCAAACATTGGTGCAGCTATGTTCATTAAACAAATTCTTCTCAAGTTCAAGAGTCTAATAGACCACCATACAATACTCATGGGAGACTCAAACACACCTCTCTCACTACTGGACTGATCTTCCAAACAAAAGTTGAATAATGAAAATATAGAACTCAATAACACAATTAATAACCCAGACTTATGATATATATAGAATATACCTCCCAACATCAAGCAGCTACACTTTTTTCTCAGCAGCACATGGATACTTCTCAAAAAATAAATCATATATTATGTCACAGAGCAACTCTTAGACAATATAAAGGAGTAGATATAATACCAGGCATCTTATCTGATCATAATGAAATGAAACTGAAAATCAACGATAAAAGAAAGAAGGAAAAATCATGTATCACTTGGAGAATGAAAAATAAGTTACTGAATGATCAATGGGTTATAGAAGACACCAAGGAGGAAATTAAAAAATTCTTAGAGATAAATGAAAACACAGACATAACATATCGGAATCTATGGGACACATTGAAAGCAGTTCTAAGAACAAAATTCATTGCTTAGATTTCATTCCTTAAAAAAAGGAAAAAAAAAAAAAACGACAAATAAATGATCTCATACTTCATCTCAGAATCCTAGAAAAAGAAGAGCAAAACAACAGCAAAATAAGTAGAAGGCAAGAAATAATTAAAATTAGAGCTGAAATTAATGAAATCGAAACAAAAGAAACAATTGAAAAAATTGACAAAACTAAAAGATGGTTCTTTGAAAAAATAAATCAAAACGACAGACCCTTAGCCAAGCTAACAAAGAAAAGAAGAGGGAGAACTCAGTATCACAACAGATAGTTCAGAAATACAGAAGATAATCCGAAATTATTTTGAATTCTTATTTTTCAATAAAATAGAAGATAGTGAAGGCATCGATAAATTTCTCAGTCATATAATCTGCCCAGATTTAGTCAGGAGGATATAGGCAACCTAAACAGACCCATAACAATTGAGGAAATAGAATAAACCATCAAAAGACTACCAACTAAGAAAAGCCCAGGACCGGATGGGTATACAGCAGAGTTTTACAAAACCTTTAAAGAGGAACTAATACCAATACTTTTCAAGCTATTTCAGGAAAAATGCAAAAATCCTCAATAAAATTGTGGCGAATTGGATACAAAAACATATTAAAAAAATTGTGCACCATGATCAAGTAGGATTCATCCCTGGGATGCAAGGCTGCTTCATTATACAGAAATCAATAAATGTTATTCATCACATAAATAGACTTAAAAATAAGAACCATTTGATCATCTCGATAGATGCAGAAAAAGCATTTGACAATGTTCAGCATCCCTTTATGTTCAAAACTCTGGAAAAACTAGGGATAACAGGAACATACCTCAATAATGTAAAAGCAATCTATGCTAAGTCTCAGGCTAGCATCATTCTGAATGGAGAAAAATTGAAGGTATTCCCTCTAAAATCTGGAAGAAGATAGGGATGCCCTCTCTCACTACTTCTGTTCAACATAGTTCTCGAAACACTGGCCAGAGCAATTAGAGAGATTAAAGAAATCAAAGGCATAAAAATAGGAAAAGAAGAACGTAAATTATCACTATTTGCAGATGACATGATTCTATACTTAGCAGACCCAGCAAGGTATACAAAGAAACTATTAGAGGTAATAAATGAATTCACCAAAGTGGCAGGATATAAAATCAATATGCATAAATCAAAGGCATTCCTGTATATCAGCAACAAATCCTCTGAAATAGAAATGAGGACAACAACTCCATTCAAAATATCCACACACACAAAAAAAAATACTTGGGAATCAACCTAACAAAAAGGGTGAAAGACTTATAAAATGAAAACTACAGAACCCTAAAGAGAGAAATAGAAGAAGATCTTAGAAGATGGAAAAATATACTATGTTCATGGATAGGCAGAACTAACATCATCAAAATGGCAATATAACCAAAAGTTCTCTATATGTTAAATGCAATGCCAATCGGGTCTAAAAGCATGCAATGGAGGAAGGATAGCATCTTCAACAAATGGTTCTGGGAAAACTGGAAATTCATATGCAACAAAATGAAACTGAATCCATTTCTCTCGCCATGCAAGAAAGTTAACTCAAAATGGATCAAGGAGCTTGATATCAAATCAGAGACACGGCATCTGATACAAGAAAAAGTTGGCTATGATCTACATACTGTGGGGTTGGGCTCCAAATTCCTCAATAGGACACCATTAGCACACGAGTTAATACCTAGAATCAACAAATGGGACTTACTCAAACTAAAAAGATTTTTCTCATCAAAAGAAACAATAAGAGAGGTAAATAAGTAGTCTACATCCTGGGAACAAATCTTTACTCCTCACACTTCAGATAGAGCCCTAATATCCAGAGTATACAAAGAACTCAAAAAATTAAACAATAAGAAGACGAATAACCCAATCAACAAATGGTCCAAGGACCTGAACAGACACTTCTCAGATGAGGACATACAATCAATCAATAAGTACATGAGAAAATGCTCATCATCTCTTGCAGTCAGAAAAATGGAAAACAAACCCTCCCTAAGATACCATCTCACTCCAGTATGATTGGCAGCCATAATGAAGTCAAACAACAAGTGCTGGCGAGGATGTGGGGAAAAGGGTACACCTGTACATTGCTGGTGGGACTGCAAATTGGTGCAGCCAATTTGGAAAGAAGTATGGAGATTTCTTGGAAGCTAGGAATGGAACCACCATTTGACCCAGCTATTCCCCTTCTCGGTCTATTCCCTAAGACCTAAAATGTGCATGCTGCAGGGACACTGCTACATTGATGTTCATAACAGCACAATTCAAAATAGCAAGAGTGTGGAACCAACCTAGATGCCCTTCAATAGATGAATGGAAAAAAATGTGGCATTTATACACAATGGAGTAATACTCTGCATTAAAAAATGTCAAAATCATAGAATTTGAAGGGAAATAGATGGCATTAGAACAGATTATGCTAAGTGAAGCTAGCCAATCCCTAAAAAAACAAATGCCAATAGTTTTCTTTGATATAAGGAGAGTAACTAAGAACAGATTTGGGAGGAAGAGCATGAGATGAAGATTAAGATTAAACAGGGGTGACAGATAGAAGAGAAAAGGAAAGAGAAGGGAAATTTCATGGAAATGGAAGGAGACCCTCATGGTTATACAAAATTACATACAAGAGGAAGTGAGGGAAAAGGGGGGAAAAAACCAAGGGGGAGAAATGAATTACAGTAGATGGGGTAGAGAGAGAAGATGGGAGAAGAGGGGATGGGGGATAGTAGAGGATAGGAAAGACAGCAGACTACAACAGACACTAGTATTGCAATACGTAAAACAGTGGATGTGTAACAGATGTGATGCTGAATCCTGTATACGGAGTAAAAATGGGAGTTCATAACCCACTTGAATCAAAGTGTGAAATATGATATGTCAAGAAATAGGTAAATTTTGAACAACCAACAATAAAAATTAAAGGAAAAAAAAACACATAGAGAACTATTTCAATGAAAAATGGACTAGACATATAACACCTACGCTTTATCATGCAAAAGGCAAGTCCAACTATACACCATGCCTCCTCTGAACGGCTTGTATTTCTATTCTGTTTGTGTTATTATTCTCCATCATAGTAGGATTAGTAGTCAGAGTCTAGTAGGGTATGGGTTAGTGTCAGGGATTCAGTATTTTGAATGGAAAAAAGGAAAATGAATCCAATGTGTATGCAAATATGGGCTACACAATAAATTACCCACTCTCATCCAGAACAATGGCTTCACATTACCTTCGCCCCAAATAAGACACAATTAGAGGAGAAGAGTTAGAAAATCTGTGAATATATATCTGGAATGGAAAATGCAAAGGAGTTCACAACCTTGGATGTGGTAGAGGAGTTTCCAAATGTAAGGGACAAGGTAAACACTCCACAAACTTGGAGCTCTGCTGGCCTAAAGACTTCTTGAGAAACTGCCTCTGAGGTTGGGAACTCAAAATATATGTTGTTGTCAGGAGCTTTAGCTTTCTTTCTAGTGAGACCATCAGAGCTGGGTCTACATCTATTTGACCTGGAGGACGTGGTTTCTTATTTTCCAATGAACACTAGGCTACAGTACTGAATTATCTCTTTGTAGGTAAACTGTGACCACTGGGGTCTAAGAGTCTCCCCGTGTGGACTGTGAGGGCATTTGGTCATTCTCCACTTTTCGTGGTGTTTCTTGCTGCTGCACTGGGAGTTTGGTATTTTCTTCATGAAATACAAGGAGTTGAACTGGGACACAGTGCTGGAGGGAGTACTGTCATGTGTAGTGGGTCTTGGTCTGCAGGAGAATGCACCAACCAGGCTTCTAGCCCACATAGATTGTCCCCTTGTCCATTGCAACCTGATTCTGAACATTGTCCTAAAAATTCTCCATATACCAATATGCATTTACATATAAGAATTTCCTGGCTGCACCACGTCAGTCACATGCCATTTGGAAGCAATGGCAGATCCACATGGCCCCACCACGGATGTTTTATTACAAACCTGCACAATACAGCTTGCGCCTACAATTGAGGAGTATTCAACTTACTGGCATCTCTGTTCTACACCAATTTAATGAAACTCAGTCAATTAGGGCACTTTCTGGTACACTCATGATCAGCAACAGGGCATACAAAGTTTCTCCAGTGCCACCTGGTCATAGGAATTTCAAAAATTTCATGGTATTTATCTAGCCATTTTTCAAGGTGGAAGTTGGAGGCACTGTAGGTTTCAATTCATTTAGGAACCATTAAATTGTGAGGAAGCACATTTCAATGAAATCTCTGGAGGACACTCACAGGCAAGTCTTCCCAAAGAGTAGTCAAAAGGTCACATGAAGCCAGGCCCATTGAGGTCTACAGTGTGAGGTCTATGTGTGTTTTGACTGGCTGCCAAGTCTTTCAGAATAAAATCTTGTGATATCCTGGGTGAGATTCCCAGTGCTCTGTGGAAAGCCACCCTCGGCCTAGGTCTCAGTTTCCAAGGGCGAGTCTCATGTGTGGCCTCCTAAAAACTCAACACAATTCATGCCAATACTTCTCTGAGTTCAGTTCCATAACTCAGTCTCTAAGGGGAATCAGACCAGATTTCAAGTCCTGGTTGACCTACTCATCTCTTCCAACCCCAACACAAATGACCAAAATTAAACCAAAACATTCCCACATGACCCTCATCTTATTGCATATAGACACTCATCTTAACCTCTGCCTGGAAGTTTCCATGAAGGACACAGCCCAAGACAGTGTCCAAAATAGGCTTCCTTGCCCCTTATTTTCCTAATGTCAGGGTGGCCTGGACACCCTTCCTGTGACCCAGGAGTGATCAAATAGGCCTGCCGTAATACTGCTCTGCTTCTCCAATTTGAGGCCTACTGACAGTGGGGTTTAGAATCTTTATGTGAATTGGAGTCATGAGAAAACACAAGCACCTCTGGGCTAGCATGTGCAGGGCTTTGAAGAAATCATTTGACCCAAAGGATCCCTATTCTCACTTGATGAAGGTCAGGAACCTTACAGTGGAAGGCAAGAGACTTTATGATCAATGACTCCTCTTTTGGGCATTTCGGTTTTGGATTCACACATGGGATCTTTCTTTATATAGATCAGGTGCTAAGAATCTAAGCCAAAGCCTCACACAGGGCCAAGAGGCTGATTCAGACACACCCCTTTCTAAAGCAATTAGACAAAGAGCCACAGGTGAGGCACATTCATTTCCATTTGAAAAATGTTTTCTTCCAGCTTCACAAAGGGGTGGCCTGAGGCAAAGAAATTCCTGACATACAGGGAAATAGAACAAAAGGTAAGCAAAAGGCCCAAAGCACGGTTTTTCCACTGAGACTTTACTGGTCACACTGATATCTGAGTTTTCTTAGTTGCTCGCCATTCCCTTCAGCTATCCAGTACATGGCCATGTCACAGAGCTTGAAGGTGGTACTTCGCTTGGACACAAAACCATGAGCCTATTCTGGAGAGTGGCCAGAATTCAAAAATAAAACCAGACCTTAGGAAAATAGCAGGTGTTGCCCATCGATAAGGGAAGTCACAGTGCATTCATATATTCGGCTGGATGAATGCTGGGAAGCTTTCTACCAGACAGGACACATCCATTCATGCATTCTCTTTTCTAATGTTTACAACCCCGGACCCAATGGGATACACAGACATAGAAACACTTGCCTTATCAAATCACTTATTAGAAACAGTTCACTCCAAACCAAACAAACCGCCATTCCTACCTATTCTGAGAACATGAGACAAAAGCACAAACACTCACCCACACCCACAAAGCACCTTCTTCCCCCTAGTATGTCTCTGACTATCCGGAGTGTCCTCTGACTATTGGGCCATACTATGTTCCCCTGAAATTGCCTGCCCTGTTTCAGATCTGGTTTCCTTGGCCAACTCTGTAAAGTTGTCAGGAGGCAGCGGTGATCCACTACCTGCTTTCTCAGGAAAGGCCACTCTTCAGAGCTTTCCTGGCTTTTGGCCATATTCATATCAGTAGGTACCAACAAAGACTGATTCTGTCCTTGGTAAATCCAAAGAAGTGAGACCACTGCTACTGGGACTGGAATGGGATTTGGGTGCCTGGCTTCCTTGATCCCAAGTTCAGAGAGTTCTATCACCAAGGATGTGAGGTGAGGTGTGAGGTCACTTTCTTCAGGAACTGAATGAGCTCACCCCCTGGCAACCACTTTGTCCTAACAGTTGCTTACAAGGGTCCCCTGAAATGAAGGCTTCCCCTACTTTCTGTGACAGTTTCACAAGTTAGAATGGTATATTAACCATAGGCAACCGGGAACAGCTCTCCACACAGCCTGGTTTGGTCCTTCTTCTCTACATTAAGAAGACAGAGGATGATTCAGACATATCCCTTCATCCTGACCAGGTTGTTTGCAAGAGAAGATGACTTTTGCTCACTCAGTTCCTTCATAGCTGCCTACAACTTCTCCAGGGATCATTTTTGCATGTACCTTTGAGTTTCTTAGCAATAGGAAGTTCCCTACATTCCTGTATTGTAAGACCTACTCTGTCCCTGCTCTTCTGTAAAGTTAGATTGAGGGAACAGTGTATGGTTAGGGTTAATAACAGGTTCAATTTGCATTAGGAATCATTCTGCTGGATGAATAATGGTATTGAAAACCTGCGATATTTACAAGAATATATAGGTGAAAATTAAGTATGAAAACAGAAATCTAGGTAAGATTTGAAGCCCAGAAGAGCATTGGGACCTTGATTGTGATACTGAGCTTTGATTTATTTTCTGCACAGATGTCTCAGATACATCAATATACAATGGCAAAGGTCCGTGTATTTTGGATGATTGATTGTCAAAGAGAACTTCCAGTCAAAAAGGGATAATCAGTAGGATTAGGAAGATAGTCGGTAGGTTTAGAAAGGAGAGTGAGCATAGGATTTGGACCAAAAGTTCTTTAGCTATAGGGTTTCGGGTATAGAGTGAATGTAAATGTCACCACATGTGAAGAGTCAGTCACAATGATGAACTGGGGAAAATATGTAGGAAAGCAGATATCAATAGAGACATTAGGAAATCTGGCAAAGTGTAGTCCGTAGTGAAAGGTTAATAAAATAGGTACTTATCACTTTCTGTTTTCTGTATGCTTAATAAAACACTGTTGAAATCTTGAGAAATGTTTGCTAGTCTTGTTCCCAGAATGTGCTGTCCTCACCTGCCAAACTGCAGAAAGTAATTCCTCACCCGGTTGCCCACAAACAGCTCACTCGCCCGGACCCATCAATAAACATCCTGCCCTGCCCTCTCCAAGGAAAGTATATAAGCTCTGCTTAAGCTGTTCTCAGGGCTCTCTGCTCTATTCAAGTGAACTCTGAGCCCCAGCATGCTGGACCCATAATAAACCCTTTGCTTTTGCATGAGACAGTCTCTTGGTGGTTTCTTCCCCGGACGCTCGCCTGACCTTTACATATGGAGGTTCCACTGAGATCCAGCAGCGGCAGATGAGAGACCCCAACGGGCTCCTCTCGGGGTATGTAAGGTGCCTCTTTCTAGTTTCAGGTTTCAGGTTAGGGCTTGGCAAATGGCTGTTGATGAAGAGTGTGAGCTCTCTCCGACGGTGGCTGAGAGACATGTCATAGAGCCACAGGCCACGTCACTGGGGGACTCCCCAGAAGACTCGGGAAATCGAGGAACAATAGTCTCCTCGACTCAGTGATATTTTGTTTCAGATTCAGTATTGCCTGCCCATCGGGTTTTGCCGGCTACTCAGTCCTGGTCTCAGTGTTGGACGTCCATTGCCTGTCTTTATTGTATTGTCTTGTCTGTGTCGTGTGTCGTTGCTTTTACTGATTGTTTATCTTTCATTATGGGATAGAGCACTTCAATGCCTCTTTTGCTGACCCTTGATCATTGCACCAAAGTCCGCTTAAGGGCTCAGAATCTTTCTTTTTCAGTTAAACGCTGGACCTGGCAGACTCTCTGTGCCTCAGAATGGCCCACCTTTGGATTCAGATGGCCCCTAGAAGGATCTTTCTACTTCCCACTAATTTAAAAAGTCAGAGATATTGACTTTCAGCCAGTGCCACATAGACATCAGGATCAAGAGACATATATCTTAACTTTGCAGGACCTCTGCAATTCTCCTCCTCCATGTGTGAAGCTTTTCCTTGCCCCTGCCCCCGCTCCTACTCTTTCCGTCATGCTCTCTCAAACCTTCTGCTTCTCCTCCTCCTTCAACCTCTGTTCTCCCTGAGTCACAAGATTTTACTCTACTGGACTCTCGTCCTACTACTTATTCCCTGCCCTCGTCACCCAACCCCCAACACCCTCTAAGTAATTCCCCTGCTGCTGTCTCAGCCTCTCCGCCATTGGAGAAAGCTAAGCGAGCCCAGCGCACTCCAGATAACTCCCCTGCAGAAAACACAGCCGCTCCTTTCCTGGAGGTTGCTGGCCCGGCTAAAGGAATTTGCCGGCGTTGAATGATTGAAATCCCTGGAACTCACGTGATGCTCCCTCTCCATTTCTAAGGAACAATGATTGATGACAACCATGGGGGAAAAATGCAAGCCTACCGGTATTTACCTTTCTCCTCTTCAGACCTAAATAACTGGAAAAATAACAATCCCCCTTTTACCGAGGACCCCACCTGGGTCTCAGGTGTGGTTGAGTCATTGATGTTTTCACACCAGCCTACTTGGGATGACTGCCAACAACTCCTAGGGACTCTCTTCATGACAGAGGAACAAAAGAGAATCTTCCTGGATTCTAGAAAAAAATATTCTCAGACCAGATGGGTGACCGACAAAACTTCCCAACATATGCAAAGCCGCCTTTCCCTTGCACCGACCCAACTGGGACCCCAAAACCTGTGAAGGTAATGAGCATCCTTCCTCTTATTGCCGGGCTCTAATAGTGGGTATCTTAGTGGCCGCTAGGCGACCAACTATTTTGGCCAAGGTAAGAGAGATTATTCAAGGGACTGATGAATGTCCCTCCATGTTCCTACAGAGAATTATGGAGGCATATAGCATATTTAATCCTTTCGATCCTCAGGGAGAGAATCAAAAGGCATCTGTCATGGTGGCCTTTATTGGGCAAGCTGTTCTGGATATTAAAAGACAGTTACAATGCTTAGATGGATTACAAGATATGACTTTGAGAGGTTTAGTCAGAGAAGCCAAGAAGGTATACTATAAGAGAGAAACTGAGGAAGACTAGGGAGCAAAGGGAGGATAAAAGAAACAAAAGACAGACTAAGGCATTGACTAAGATCCTGGTCACAACAACAAATAGACCGGAAATTAAGAAACATGGAGACAGGAAGGGACACCGGGGCCCACACAAGAGGCCACCCCTGGCCTCAATTCAATGTGCCTACTCTAAAAAAAAGGACACTGGGCTAAAGAGTGCCCTAGAAAGAGACAGCCAGGCCAGCTGGACATTCTGACTCTGTAGGATTACTAAGAAAGTCGGGGCTCAGATCCTCTCCCCGAGCTCAGGGTAAATTTTGAAGTGGAGCGGACCCCAGTATACTTTGAAGTGGATACAGGGGCAAGATATTCTGCCTTTAAGGCCCCATTGGAACCTCTATCAAATAAAAGGTCTCTAATTCAAGGGGCTAATGGCAGTAAATATCGGGCTTGGAAAACTAAGAGGACCATGGACCAGGGGAAAGGAAAAATCCATCACTCATTCCTAGTAATCCCAGAATGCACGGCCCCATTGATTGGCAGAGATCTGCTCACAAAGCTCTGGGCCAAAATAACTTTTTACCCTGAAGGCCCCCAAGTGGAATTTCTAAATCCTTCAGTAAAAACTCCTATAATCACGGCTCTAACTATGTCAGTAGAAAATGTACATCAAATCACTCACCTTGGTTCAAAGAAACTGCATTCATTTCTGAAGGATCAAGAACAGAGTTTTCCATTAACCAACTCACAGTGAAAGGAAACAACTGAGTGGATAACAAAAGCCTGTTGGGTCCATCAATTGGTAAATTCTTACCCTTCCAAGCTTCCTGCAGGAAAGCACCTACGAGGAACCAGACCAGGACAATTCTGGGAAGTGGACTTTACTGAAATTAAGCCAGCAAGGAATGGACTTAAATATCTCCTAGTCTTTGTAGATACATTTTCAGGATGGATTGAAGCCTTCCCCCCAAAAAAAAAGAAAAGAAAAGAAAAAAAATGAAACAGCGCAAATGGTGGTCAAGAAGATCCTGGAAGATATTTTTCCAAGGTACGGCCTGCCTAAAGTAATAGGGTCTGATAATGGACCGGCGTTCGTGGCCCAGGTAACTCAGAGGTTAGCAAGGACCCTGGGGATTAATTGGAAGTTACATTGTGTTTACAGACCCCCGAGTTCAGGACAGGTAGAAAGAATGAATAGAACCATTAAAGTGACCATAACGAAATTAAACTTAGAGACCGGCATAAAAGATTGGACTATGTTCCTGCTTTATGTACTGTTTCATGCAAGAAATACTCAATCTATTTCTTTGTGTAACCTCACACCCTGTGAAATTCTCTATGGTGTCCCTCCTCCAGTAAGGGACCTACCCCAACTCTAAGACCTAACGATTCCTTCCACACCCCCTTGCTTAACAGACTTAAAGCTCTTGAAAGAACTCAGGGATACCTGTGAAAACAGATGGCCACTGCCTACCAACCTGGGGATGAGGGGACTCTACAGCGATATCAAGTAGAGACTTTGTCTATGTAAGACGACATCTGGTGTCATCCCTGGAACTCCGCTGAAAAGGACCATACCAGGTGCTACTTATAACACCCACAGGGTAAAGGTAGTCAAAATCACTTCCTGGATCCCTACCTCTCATCTCAAGCCTGTGCCCTGTCCAGACTCTGGCTGGAAACTGGAAAAGACTGGAAACCCTTTCAAATTGTGGATTCGCTGTGTGGATAAGGCTATAGACTCTCCCCTTGACCACCAGTAGTCCTAACCCTCATAAGCCTGTTCAGCAGCGATGGCTGATCACAAATCCTACTGGAACGGAAGTATGGTCTATCTTGCATACAGCCCGCTTAGGGACCTGGTGGCCATCTCTCCAGCCAGACATATGTCAGCTGCATATAGGTCTTCCCGATTGGGATATCCCTAATGAAGAGGATCCCACTACAATTCCATTAAATTCCTTCCATACCATAGATAATGGAAACAAACATTATTGATGTAGGGACACGCGAGCCAGATGCTGTTTGGCTAGCCTAGATTACTATGTTTTCCCAGTGTACTATCAAAGCCACAAACAGTCAAGGCTGTGTGCGGGGAACGCCAACATCTTCTGTAAGTCATGGGGATGTGAGCATACAGGGACTGCCACATGGAACCCAAACTACTCATGAAATTCTCTACACAGCATTGGCCATATTACCAATTAGACAACCAAAACCGATGGCCCCCAGAGGGGTCTCTAGATCCTCAAATTCTGTGTGACCTTTTTTACTTCTGCAAGTGCTCAAAAGGGTGAAAGGAGATTCCTCTATGTGGAGGCCTTTTCTCTCCTTTGCTCACATCGTGAACTATGCTTCTCCAATACATGCTCACCCTCAGCCTTCTGCTCTAGACTCTCTGTTGTCACTCCCACCTCATCAACTTGATTTCTCCCCTCCAATTACTATATTAAAAACCCAAACCTCCACCGTTTCTCAGACCATTGCCCCCTTGCTGAGGTAGCAGGTACTGAGGTAACCCTCCACTCACTCACTCCTCTCTTCTCCTGTCAGTGCCCACACTGGGTCCCACCAGGTCCTCTTACCAGCTAACCCAAAGCTCAAACCAGCTGAGAAGAGCCCTCAGACCCCTATCCAAGATGTAATGAAAATGGCCTTTAAAGTTGCTTTGCCATCACTGAAAACAGGTTACTAAGAATTTAAAGTCCCTTACAGGCTTTTTGGGATACTCACTCCCATCTCCCGCTCTGTTCTACCCGTTCTACTACTCATGTTTTTGTTGCTAGGAAGATCTCAAAACCCTTTTCCATTATTTTTTTACATCTCTCCTTCCTCATTCTCAGATCCAAAGAGCTGCTCTCAGCCCTGCATTCCCCGTCTTCCCCCTCTGTACCAGGCCCACAGGAAAGTCTTAACTGACCTTATCCAGAAGTTTTCACCATGGCTAACTTTAGGACTTTCAGCAAAAGAGTCCCTATAAAAGAGTTCAGTGTAGATAAACTTCCTCTTTTTGTGTTGCCCTGGTCTACCTGGCAACTGGGTGAAAAAAATCAGCACTCCTGAGCTAGACACACCCTTACTAGTTTTTCACAACATATGTGATCAAGGCTTCTGTCCTTTAGCTGGGGCTTCATAGAGATGGCTACATTGCTAAGATGAATAATTTACAAACTGGGCTCCATGGAAACAGCTGGCAGGGGGAAAAAAGGGAAAAAAAAGCTCTCCCCCACCCAGGTGTCCTTGAAAATTTAACTTGCCCAGAACTGAGGAAAAATCAGAAACAAAAACTGCTCTTTGTGAACTTCTGCAGACTGTGAACTTCAGAGCCCCTTCCCTTACATGTTGGGTACAAAATTCTGAAACTACCTAAACTTGGGTTTCAGGGGATTAATTGATTACAACAGGAGCAATGCCCTCTGAATCTGGTTGCAACCAAATATGACTGTTTCCTTGTCTTTGGTGCTATCTTAGGAGCCTTGCCTTGTCCGTCCCTACAACAATATAATTCTATATACTTAAACGTTGTTTATGTTTTTATGAAATGGTCAACAGAAGTGATTAATTGTGTAATGGTGCAGATGTTTCCCAGAGTGCTCTATTATGACGCAGGTTCATTGGAAGATCAAATAGAGGGGCATACAACCCGGTTCAGTTGGGAACATATATCTCTCACCTTAGCCATTCTATTATGAATAGGAGTTGCTGCCTGGGTTCGCACAGGAACCACTGCCCTGGTCCATGGGACACAACAAATGACCCAATTAGAAGAAGCAATAGATCAAAACTTAAAGATATTAGAAAATTCCATCACAACTTTGCAGGAATCTTTTACCTCTCTCTTTGAAGTTGTTTTACAGAAAAGTCGAGGTTTGGACCTCCAATTCATGAGAGAAGGGAGCCTTTGTGCTGCATTGAGGAAAGAATGTTTTTTTTTTTTTTTTTATGTCGACCATACTGGAGTTGTAACAAACCCTATGAGTAAATTAAAAAGATGCCTTGAAGAGCATCAAAGAGAGATAGAGACCCAAAATTGGTGGTTTGAGTCTTGGTTTACACAGTCCCCCTGGTTAACTACGTTTTAATCAACCCTGGCCGGTCCAATAATAATCCTCATTTTATTGCTTACTATAAAACCCTGTTTCTCAACCATGTAATTTCTTTTCTCCAAGCTCAAATTGGACAAGTTAAACTTATGTTAATACCCCACTAGCATACATAAAATGTGACACCCCCCAACAATCACTTTTATGATTAAAAGTAGCCAGAAGAAGAATTGGGGAATGAAATGTTAATAAAATATGTACTTCTCACTTCCTGTTTTTCTGTATGCTTAACAAAACACTGTTGAAATGTTGAGAAATGTTTCCTAATCTTGTTCCCAGAATGTGCTGTCCCCAACTGCCAAACTGCAGAATGTACTCCCTCACGCGTTTACACACAAACCGCTAACTCCCCCTGACCCATCAATAAACTTCCCTCCCTGCCCTCTCCAAGAAAATTATATAAGTTCTGCTTAAGATGTTCTCAGGGCTCTCTGCTCTATTCAAGTGAGCTCTAAGCCCCAGCATTCTGGACCCCAAATAAACCCTTTCTGTTGCATGAGATAGTCTCTTGGTGGTCTCATCCTCTGACACTCGCCCTACATTTACTTGGATGATTGAATGTAGATGAGAACATCCATTCAAAAGTGATAGTCGGTAAAATTAGGAAGATAGTCGGTAGGTTTAGGAAGAAGAGTGAGTATAAAATTTGGAACAAAAGTTCTTTAGCAATAGGGTTTCGGTTACAGAGTGAATGTAAATGTCAACACAAGTGAAGAGTCAGTCACAATGATGAATTGGAGAAAATATGTTGGAATGCAGATACCAATACAGACATTACAAAATCAGGAAAAGTATAAAGTCAGTGATAGGATTAGACATTTTCAACAGGGTTGAGTTTGAATATATAATCTTAGGAAGAAACGAATATGTAGTCATCAATAGGATTGATATTTGAGAGCAATAGGCAAATTGGACATTGATGTTTTTAGTAATCCATGTTCACTTTCCATTTAGGCTTTGGTACAAATATAAGTTTGACCTTTGAATTTTGTGTCCAGAATATTACTGTGATAACATGTATATATAGATCGGGTGACATAAGTATTTCTTCCACCATTTTTGGGAGCAATATTTTGAAGACTTATAAATTAGTATTTGGGGTACAAACAGGTGTACCCGGTGTCTATGAATATAGAGATAATGCATGAATAGACCAACTGTGAATAAGTAATATAACTGCTTCCACTTTAAATGGTGGATTGAATTGATATCTGAAAATATAAAAAATCGTATATTGATATACAATCATTCATTCCAACAAGTTATACATCAATGTTAATATTAGGGTTATGGTTTATCATGAAGGATGTGTGAGTTTTGCTTCAATGTGATTATAAAAATCGAAAATAATGTGTTTGTAAAAAAAAATCTTGAGAAGACCACTCAAGAAATATGGAAGAATACATGTGTTCTAAAGTAGGAAGTGATTGAAAGTGTAAAAATGCCTATAATTTTGTGATCTTTTTGATGAAATATATATCCTATGATGTGCATAAACTGAAGAAATAGTAATGTACCAGTGTTGAATTAAAATGAACATCAAAATACACATCATGTTCCATATGAATCTTCTTGCATTGAGGTTAAACTGGGTCAGTTACTCTAGATATATTAGGATTTGTATGCAACATTCACTGAAGTTAGTTTTCAGTACTAAAAACAAAAAAGTATTTCAGGTGGATGAATATTTCTGAGAATAATATTTAGAAAAGATGATCATAAATCCACATACATGAATATGAATGAATTAAGGGAGTATATATTAAGATACAAATATTTCATATTTTGAAAAATCTGGAGAATGTGTGTATATATATATATATATATATATATATATATATATATATATATATACACACACACACACACACACACATATATACATACAAACACACATATATATACATACACACACACACATTAAAAACTAGCAATATATATGCTATTCGAAATTCATCATGAAATCTATATCATTCACAGATCTAAAAATATTCATTTTACTGAACATGGATTTATATATAATGTTGTAAAACTAGGAAGCTCACCCATTGGTTATATTTTCAGTTCTAACAGCGTTTAGGAGGAGTGATCTTCTCTCACAATTTGTATCTGCCAAGTCGTTCACCTCACAAGAATGTAGGTGTGGTACCAGGTAGGATTCTATATGTGTTTATTGCTGTTGCATTGGGAGTTTAGTAATTGCTTCATGGAATCCAAGGAGTTCAACTGGGACACAGTGCTGGAGCGAGTTCTCTCAGGCGTGGTGCGTTAGGGTATGCAGGAGAATGCACCAACCAGGCTTCTATCCCACATAACTTGCCCCCTTAAACATAGCAACCTGATTGTAAACATTGCCGTGAAACGTCACCATATAACAAGATGCCTTTGCATAGGAGGGTCTGCTGATTGCACCATGTCAGTCACAAGCCATTTGGAAGCCAATGGCAGATCCACATGGCCCCACCACAGATGTTTTTTCACACACCTGCCAACCACTACTCTAGGACAACTACTCAGCAGGCTCCAACTTATTTTCATGAAACCCAATCAATCAAGGCACTGTCTGGTACACTCATGATCAGCAACAGAATATCCAATGGTTCTCCAGTGCCACCTGGTCATGGGAAATTGAAAATTTTCATGGTATTTATCTAGCCATTTTTCACGGATGAAGTTGGATGCACTGTGGGTTTCAATTCATTCAGGAACCATTAAATGTTGAGGAAACTCATTTCAATGTAAGTTCTGGAGAATTCTCACAGGCAAGGCTTCCCAAAGAGTGGCCAAAAGGTCACATGAAGCCAGGGCCATTGAGGTCTAAAATGTGATGTCATTGTCTGTTTTGACTCTCAACAATGGCTTCCAAGTCTTTCAGAATAAAATCATGTGATATCCTGGTTGAGATCAGAGTGCCCTGTGGAAAGCTACCCTGGGCCTTCATCTCAGTTTCCAAGGATGACTCTCATGCGTGGCTTCCTCAAATCCCAACACAATTCATAGCAATACTTCTCTGAGGTGAGTTCCAGAACTCAGTCTCTAAGGGGAATCACACCAGAGTTCAAGCCCAGGTGGACCCAGTCATCTCTTCCAACTGCCACACAAATGACCACAATAAAACCGAAATTCTCCCACATGGTACTCATCTTCTTCCATATTGACACTCATCATAACCTCTGGCTGGAGGTGTCCATGAGGGACGCAGCCCAAGACAGTGTCCAAAATAAGCTCCGTTGCTCCTCATTTGCCTAAATTCAGGGTGGCCTGGACACCCTTCCTTTGTACCAGGAGTGATCAAAAAGGCCTGCCTGTCATACTGCTCCACTTTTCCCATTTGAGGCCTATTGAGTGTCACTTAAAGATACTTTATGTGAATTGGAGTGATGAGAAAACCTAAGCACCTACGGGATAGCCTCAGAAGGGCTTTGACGAACTCATCTGACCCAAATGATCCCTATTCTCACTTGATGGAATTCAGGAACCTTACAGAGGAAGGCAGAAGACTTCATCCACAATTACAGCTCTTTTTGCCATTTTTGATTTGGATGCACACATGGGATCTTTCTTTAGATCCATCAGGTGCTGAGAATCTAAGTCAAAGAATCACACTGGGCCAAGAGGCTGATTCAGACACAACTCTTTCCAAATCAATTAAGTAAAGAGCCAAAGGTGAAGCCTATTTATTTCCATTTGAAAACTATTTTCTTCAGGATTCACAAAGGGGTGGTGTGAGACAAAGACTTCCTGACTCTCAGGGCAACAGAACAATAGGTAAGCAAATGGCCCAAAGCAGGGTTTCTCCACTGACACTTTCCTGGTCAACTGATATCTGAGTTTTCTCAGATGCTCGTCATTTCCTTCAGCTATCCAGAACATTGCCTTGTCACAGAGCTTGGGTGTGGTACATAACTTAGACACAAAACCATGAGCCTATTCTGGAGAGTGTCCAGAATTCTGGAGGAAAACAGCAACTTAAGAAGGTAGCAGGTATTGCCCATGAATAAGGCAATCCACAGTCCATTCATAAAATGGGCAGGATGAATGCTGGAAAGCTTTCTACTAGACAGGACATATCCATTGATGCATTCTCTTTTCTAATGTCTACAACCACGGACACAGTGTGATACACAGACCCAGAAACACTTGCCTTGTTAAACGACTTACTAAAAACAGTTCACTCCAAACCAAACAAACTGACTTTTCTTCCTATTCTCAGAACATGAGACAAAACCACAAACCCACACCCACACCGACATTGACACCTTCTTCCCCCAAATAGGTATGAGACTATCCGGAGTATCCTCTGACTGGTGGGCCATACTATGTTCCCCCGAAATGTCCTGTCCTGTCTCAGATCTGGTCTCCTTGGCCAACTCTGTGAAGTTGTCAGGAGCCAGGAGTGAGCCACTACCTGCTTTTCCAGGAAAAACCCCTCTTCCAAGCTTTCCAGGCATTTGGCTTCCTCACCTTAGTAGGTACCAAGAAAGACTGATTCTGTCCTTGGTAAATCCAAACAAGTGAGACCACTGGGACTGGGACTGGGACTGGATCTGGGTGCCTGGCGTCCTGGATCCCATGTTCAGAGAGTTCCATCAATAAGGAAGTGCTTTGAGGTCATTTCCTTCAGGAACTGAATGAGATCACTGCCTCGGCAACCACTTTGTCCTAAGAGTTTCTTCCAACGGTCCCATGAGATGGAGGCTGCTCCTACTTCCTGTGACACTTTCACAAGTTAGAATGGTATATCAACCATAGGGAACCAGGAACAGCTCTCCACACAGTCTTGGTTTGTCCATCTGCTCTACATTAAGATGAGAGAGGCTGATTCAGAAACATCCCTTCATCCTGACCAGGTTGTTTGCAATGGAAGATAACTTTTGCTCTCTCAGGTCCTTCATACCTGCCTACATCTTCTCCAGTGATCATTTCTGCATGAAGCTTTGAGGTTCTCAGCAGATGGAAGATCCACTATATTCCTGTATTGTAAGATCAACACTGTCCCTGCTCTTCTGTAAACATGTTATTAACACAAACAGTGTATGGTTAGTGTTAATAACATGTTCCATTTGGGTTAGAAATTATTCTGCTGCATGAATAATGGTATTGGAAACTTGTGATTATTTTAAAAATATAGAGATGAAATATATGTATGAAAAAAGAAATCTAAGTAAGATTTGAAGCCCAGAAGGGCATTGGGCCCTTAATTGTGATACTTAGCGTTGAATTACATTCTGCACCGATGTCTCAGATAAATCAATATACAATAGCATAAGACCTTGTACCTTGAATGATTGAATGTAGAAGAGAACATCCAGTCAAAAAGGGATACTCGGTAGGATTAAGAAGATAGTTAGTATGTTTAGGAAGAAGAGTGAGTATAGGATTTGGAACAAAAGTTCTTTAGCAATAGGTTATTTATTAGGGTGTGAATTTAAATGTCAGCACATGTGAAGAGTCAGTCACAATGATGAACTGGGGAATATATGTAGGAAAGCAGATAGCAATAGAGACATAATGAAATCAGGCAAAGTATAAAGTGAGGGATAGGATTAGACATTTTCAATTGGGTTGAGTTTGAATATATAATTTTAAGAAGAAACACATATGTAGTCACCAATAGGATTGACATTTGAGAGCATTAGGGAACCTGGACATGGATGTTTTTAGTAATCCATGTTTTCTTTCCATTTGGGCTTTTATACAATCATAAGTGTGACCTTTGCATTTTGTGTCCAGAATATTTCTGTGATTAAATGTATATAAAGATCAGGTGACATGAGTCCACATCCACCATTTCAGGGAGCAATATTTTGAAGACGTATAAATTAGTATTGGGGGTACAAAGAGGTGTACACTGTGTCTATGAATATAGAGATAATGCATGAATAGACCATAGTGTGAATAAATAATATAACTGGTTCCACTTTAAATAATGGATAGAATTGATATCTGAAAAGATATAAGAAATCTTATATTGACATACAATCATTCATTCAAACCAGTTATACATCTAATGGTAATATCAGAGTGATAATTAATATGAATGGTATGTGAGTTTTGCTTCAAAAGTGATTATGAAAATCAAAATTAATGTGTTTGGTATAAAATCTCATGAAAAGACCAGTCAAGAAACTTAGAGGAATACATGTGTTCTGAAGCAGGAAGTGATTGAAAGTGAAACAAATGCCTATAAATTTTTGAACTTGTGGATGAAATGATATATCCTATGATGTCCATAAACTGAAAAAATAATAATGTACCAATATTGAATAAAAATAAACTTCAAAATATACATCATGTCCCGTAGGATTCTACTTGCATTGATGTTAAACTGTTTCAGTTACTGTAGAAATATTAGGATTTGTAAGCTCCATTCACTGAAGTTAGTTTTCAGTACTAGGAAATAAATATGTATTTCAGGCGGATGAATATTTCTGAGAATTATCTTGTGAAAAGTTGATTATAAACCACATATAGAAACATGAGTGAATTTAGGGAGTGTATAATAAGACATATATATTTCATATTTTGAAAAGTCTGGACAGTATGTATATATATATATATATAGATATAGATATAGATATAGATATAGATATAGATATAGATATAGATATAGATAGATAGATAGATAGACACACACAGACATTATAATGTAGCAATATAAATGCTAATCGAAATTCACCGTGTAATACATATCATCCACATATCCAAAAATATTCATTTTACTGAACATCGATTTATATATAATGTTGTTCATCTAGGAAATTCACCAATAGGTTTAATTTTCAGTTCCATCATTATTTAGGGGGAGTGATATCTTATCACAATATGTATCTTTCAAAATCAGCGAGCTTACAAAAATGTACTTGTGATACCAGGTAGGATTCTAAATATGCATAAAAAATACATGTGATGAATAGGCTACAGAGAATGGGAGACATAAATTTACATATGTGTTAACTTTAAAAACTCATGGAGAACTATTACAATGAAAAGTTTACTAGATTTATAACACATACCCTTGATAAAGCAGAAGGGAAGTCCAAGTATACACCATGCCTCCTATGAACGGCCTGTATTTCTATTCTGTTAGGTTTCTTGTTCTCCATCATATTAGGATTAGTAGTCAGAGTCTAGTAGGTTATGGGTTAATGTCAGGGATTCAGTATTTCAAATGGAAAATATGAAAATGAATCTAATGTGTATGCAAATATGTGCTACACAAAAATCATCCCACTCTCATCCAGAACAATGCCTTGACATAACCTTCGCCCCAATTAAGACACAATTAGTGGAGAAGAGTTAGAAAATCTGTGAATACATATGTGGAAATGAAAATGCTCAGGAGTTCACAGCCTTGGAGGCGGTAGAGAAATTTCCAAAAGTTTGGGATAGGGTAAATACTCCACAAATATGGAGTTCTGCTGGCCTAATGACTCTTTGAGAAACTGCCTTTGAAGTTGGGACCTTGTAATATATGTTGTTGTCAGGAGCTTCAGCTTCCTTTGTAGTGAGACAATCAAAGCTGGATCTGCATATATGTGACCTGAAGGACATGGTTTCTTATTTTCTAGTGAACATGAGGCAGCAGCTCTGAATTCCCTCATTGTAGGTAAACTGTGGCCACTGGGAGCTAAGTGTCTCCTCGTTTGGACTGAGAAGCCATTTGGTCATCCTCCACTTTTCCTGGTGATTCTTACTGCTGCACTGGGAGTTTGGTATTGGCATCAGTAAATACCATGAGTTCAACGGGGACACAGTGCTGGAGGGAGTACTCTCACGTGTGGTGGGTCAGGGTGTGCAGGAGAACGCCCCAACCAGGCTTCTATTCAACAAAGCTTGCCTCCTTGTCTGCAGCAACCCAATTCTGAACATTGCCCTAAAACCTCTCAATGTAACAAGATGCCTTAACATATAAGGGTCTGCTGGCTGCACCATGTCAGTCACAAAGCATTTGGAAGCCAATGGCAGATCCATGTGGCCCCATCACAGATGTTTTATCATACACCTGCAAACCACTGCTCTAGGCCCACTACTAAGCAGGTTCCAACGTACTGGCACCTTTGTTCTACACCATTTTCATGAAACCCAGTAAATCAAGGCACTGTCTGGTACACTCATGATCAGCAACAGAACATCCAAAGATTCTCCAGTGCCACCTGCTCTTGGGAATTTCAAATATTCCATGGTATTTATCTAGCCATTTTTCAAGGATGAAGTTGGTGTCACTGTGGGTTTCAATTCATTCAGGAACCATTAAATGGTGAGGAAGCTCATTTCAATGAAAGCTCAGGAGAACTCTCACAGGCAAGTCTTCCCAAAGAGTGGCCAAAAGGTCAAATGAAGCCTGGCCCATTGAGGTCTACAATGTGAGTTCCATGTGTGATTTGACTCTCAAGTATGGCTGCCAAGTCTTTCAGAATGAAATCATGTGATATCCTAGCTGAGATTCCCAGTGCTCTGTGGAAAGCCATCCTGGGCCTAAATCTCAGTCTCCAAGGGCAATTCTCATGTGTGGCCTTCTAATATCCCAACAGAATTCATGGTAATACTTCTCTGAGTTCAGTTCCAAAACTCAGTCTCTAAGGGGAATCACACCATAGTTCAAGCCCAGGTTGACCCAGGAATCTCTTCCTACTGCCACACAACTGACCACAATTAATACCAAAACACTCCCACATGGCCCTCATCTTCTTTTATATAGACACTCATCATAACCCCTGGGTTGAGGTTTCCATGAGGGGTGCATACCAAGACAGTGCCCAAAATAATCTCCCTTGCCTCTAATTTGCCTAAAGTCAGGGTGGCCTGGAAACCCTTCCTGTTAACCAGGAATGATCAAATAGGCCTGCCATTAATACTGATCTACTTCTCCAAATAATCACACTGGGAAAATATGCTGATTAAGACACATCTCTTTACAAAGCAATAAAACAAAGAGCCACAGGTGATGCCTATTCATTTCCATTTGAAAACCCTTTTCTTCAGGATTCACAAAGGGGTGGCCTAAGGCAAAGACCTTCTAGATATTCACAGCACCAGAACCATAGGTAAGCAAAATTCCCAAAGCAGGGTTTCTCCACATAGACTTTACTGTTCACACTGATATCTGAGTTTCCTGAGATGCTCCCATTTCCTTCAGCTCTCCAGTACATGGCCATGTCACAGAGCTTGGAGGTGGTACATATCTTGGACAGAAAACCATGAGCCTATTCCGGAGAGTGGCCAGAATTCAGGAATAAAACAGGAAATTAGGAAGTTAGTCATTGCTACCCATCCATAAGGAAAGCTGCAGTCCAATCATGAATTGGGCAGTATGAATTTTGGGAAGCATTATACTAGACAGGACACATTCATCGATGCATTATGTTTTCTAATGTCTACAACTAAAAACACAGTGGGATACATAGACATAGAAACACTTGCCTTGTCAAACGACTTACTAGAAACAGTCCACTTCAAATCAAACAAACTGCCTTTCCTACCAATTCTCAGAACATGAGACAAAACAACAAACTCACACCCACAACAACATGGGACTTTCTTCCCCCAAGTAGGTCTTTGACTCTCCGGAATTTCCTCTGACTGTTGTACCATACTATGTTCCCCCAGAATGCCCTGTACTGTCTCAGAGCTGGAATTTTTGGCCAACTCTTTGAAGTTGTCAGGAGCCAGCTTTGAGCCACTACCTTCTTTCTCAGGGAAGGCCACTCTCCAAAGCTCTCCTGGCATTTGGCCATTCTCAAATCAGTAGGTACCAAGAAAGACTGATTCTGTCCTTGGTAAAACCAAACAAGTGAGCCCACTGGGACTGGGTCTGGGACTGGTTCTGTGTGCCTGGCTTCCGGGATTCCAAGTTCAGAGTGTTCCAAGACCAAGGAAGTGAGATAGGTCACTTCCGTTTGGAACTGAATGAGGTCACTGGTTTGGCAACCACTTTGTCCTAACAGTTCCTTCAAAGGGTCCCATGAGATGGAGGCTGCCCCTACTTTCTGTGACACTTTCACAACTTAGAATGGTATATCAACCATAGGCACCCAGGAACAGCTCTCACACAGAACTGGTTTGGTCCATCTTCTCTACATTAAGAAGAGAGAGGCTGATTCACACACATCCCTTCATCCTAACCAGGTTGTTTGCCTTACAAGATGACTTTTGCCCTCTCAGGTCCTTTATAGCTGCCTTCATCTTCCCCAGGGATAATTTCTGCATGGACCTTTGAGGTTCTCAGCGGGTGGAAGATCCCCTATATTCCTCTATATTAAGACCAACGCTGTCCCTGTTCTTCTATAAAGTTAGATTGAGGGAACAATGTATGATTAGGGTTAATAACATGTTCAATTTGAGTTAGGAATCATTCTGCTGGATGAATAATGGTATTGGGAACCTGGGATATTTATAAGAATATAGATGTGAAATATAAGTATGAAAACAGAAATCTAGGTAAGATTTTAAGCCCAGAAGGGCATTGGGTCCTTGATTGGAATACTTAGCATTGAATTTCGTTCGCACAGATGTCTCAGATAAATCAATATACAATGGCATATCACCTTGTACCCTGGATGATTGAATGTAGAAGAGTTCATCCAGTCAAAAAGGGATAGTTGTTAGGATTAGGAAGATAGTCGGTCTGTTTCGGAAGAAGAGTGAGTATAGGATTTGGACCAAAAATTCAATAGCCCTAGGTTTTCTGTTAGAGAGTGAATGTAAATTTCAGCACATGTGGAGAGTCAGTCACAATGATGAACTGGGAAAATTATGTAGGAAATCAGATATCAATACACACATTATGAAACCAGGCAAAGTATAAAGTGAATGATAGGATTAGACATTATCAATAAGGTTGAGTTTCAATATATAATCTTAGGAAGAAACAAATATGTAGTCACCAATATGATTGACATTGGAGAGCATTAGGCAACCTGGACATGGATGTTTTTAGTAATCCAGGATCACTTTCCATCTAGAATTTGCTACAATCAGAAGTGTGACCTTTGCATTTTGTGATCAGAATATTACTGTGATAAAATGTATATGTAGATCAGGTGACATGAGTATTTCTTCTAACATTTCTTGGAGCAATATTTTGAAGAGATATAACTTAGTATTGGGGGTACACAGAGTTGTACCCTGTGTCTATGAATGTAGAAGAAATGCATGAATTGACAATACTGTGAATAAATAATATACTGTTTCCACTTTAAATCATGGATTGAATTGATATCTGAAAATACGTAAGAAATCTTATATTGATATACAATCATTCATTCCAATGAGTTATACATCTAATGGTAATATTAGGGTTATGTTTTATCATGAAGGGTGTGTGAGTTTAGCTTCAAAAGTTATTATGGAAATGGAAAATAATGTGTTTGGAAAGAAATCTCATAAAAAGATGAGTCAAGAAATATAGAGGAATTCATATGTTCTGAAGCAGGATTTGATGGTAAGTATAAAAAAAGCCTTTAAATTTCCTAACTTGTGGATGAAATATATATCCTATGATGTGCAAAAACTGAAAAAATAGTAATGCACCAGTGTTGAATGAAAATGAACGTCAAAATGCACATCATATCCCATAGGAATCTACTTGCATTGATGCTAAACTGGGTCAGTTACTGTAGAAATATTATGATTTGTATGCACTATTCACTGAAGTTAGTTTTCAGTAGTAGGAAACAAATACGTATTTCAAGTGGATGAATTTTTATCAGAATAATCTTGTGAAATGTTGACTATAAATTTACATATATGAACACGAATGAATTTAGGGAGTGTATAATAAGAAACATATATTTCATATTTTGAAAAATCTTGAGAGTGTATATATATATATAGATATGTGTGTGTGTGCATTTATGTATATATATATATATATATATATATATATATATATATATATATACACACACACACACACACACACACACACACAGACACTAAAATGTATCAATATGCATGCCAATCGAAATTCACTATGAAACATATATCATCCACAGATCCAAAAATAATCATTTTACTGAACATGGATTTATGTATAATATTGTTCAACTAGGAAGTTCACCCATAGGTTGAATTTTAAGTTCCAGCAGCGTTTAGGAGGAGTGATCTCTTCCCATGATTTGTATCTCCCAAGACAGCCAAACTCACAAGGATGTACGTGTGATACCAGTTATGTTTCTATATTTGCATATAAAAATACATGTGCTGAACAGGCTACAGAGAAAGGGAGACAGGAATTCACATATTTGTTAACTTTAAAAACACATGGAGATCTATTTCAATTAAAAATTGACTAGATTTATAACACCTACACTTTATCATGCAAAAGAAAAGTCCAACTATACACCATGCCTTCTCTGAACTGCTTTCATTTCCATTCTGTTTGGTTATTTTTGTCCATCATTTTAGGATTAGTAGTCAGAGTCTATTAGGGTATGGGTTAGTGTCAGGAATTTAGTAATTCGAATGGAAAATAGGAAAATGAATCCAATGTGTATGCAAATATGTGCTACACAAAAATATTCCCACTCTCATCCAGAACATTGCCTTTACATTACCTTTGCCCCAAATAAGACACGATTAGAGAAGAAGAGTTAGGAAATCTGTGAATACATATCTGAAATGGAAAATATTCAGGAGTTCACAATATTGGATGTGGTAGAGGAGTTTCCAAAAGTAAGGGACAGGGTAAACACTTCACAAACATGGAGCTCATTGGGCCTAAAGACTCTTGAGAAACTTCCTCTGAGGTTGGGCACTTGAAATATATGTTGTTGTCAGGAATTTTAGCATCCTTTCTAGTGAGACCAACAAAGCTGGGTCTGATCTCTGTGACCTGGAGGATATGTTTTTTTTTTTTTTTTATTTTCCAATGAACATGAGGAAGCAGTGCTCAATTCTCTCTTTGTAGGTAAACTGTGGCCACTGGGGTCTAAGTGTCTCCCCATGTGGACTGTGAAGCCATTTGATCATCTTCCACTTTTCGAGGTGTTTCTTGCTTCTGCATGGTGAATTTGGTATTTGCTTCAGGAAATACAAGGAGTTCAACAGGTACCAGTTATGGAGGGAGTTCTGTCACGTGTGGTGGGTCAAGGTCTGCAGGAAAATGCACCAACCAGGCTTCTACCCCACATAGCTTGCCCGCTTGTCCATAGCAATCTGATTCTGAACATTGCCCTGAAACCTCTCCATATAACAAGATGCTTTTATATATAAGGGTCTGCTGACATCACCATGTCAGTCTCAAGCCATTTGGAATCCAAGGGCAGATCCACATGGTACCACCACAGATGTTTTATCACATACCTGCACACCACTGCTCTAGGCCCACTACTCAGCAGTCTCCAACTTACAGGGATCTCTTTTCTACACTGTTTTCATGAAACCAAGTAAATCCAAGCACAGTCTGGTACACTCATGATCAGCAACAAGTCATCCAAAGTTTCTCCATTGCCACCTGGTCATGGAAATTTCAAAAAATCCATGGTATGTACATAGCTATTTTTCAAAGATGAAGTTGGAGGCACTGTGGGTTTCAATTTATTTAGGAAACATTAAATGGTGAGGAAGCTCATTTCAAAGAAATCTCTGGAGAACTCTCACAGGCAAGGCTTCCCAAAGAGTGGCCAATATTTCACATGAATCCAGGCCCATTGAGGTCTAAAATGTGAGGTCCATGTGTGTTTTGACTCTCAATTATGGCTGCCAAGACTTTCAGAATAAAATCACGTGAAATCCTGGCTGAGATTCCCAGTGCTCTGTGGAAGCCACCTTGGCCTAGATCTCAGATTTCAGGGTGACTCTCATGTGTTGCCTCCTAAAATCCCAACACAATTCATGGCAATACTTCTCTGAGGACAGTTCCAGAATTCAGTCTCTAAGGGGAATAACACCAGAGTTCAAGCCCAGGTGAACTAAGTCATCTCTTTCAACCGCCACACAAATGACCAGAATTAAAACCAAAACACTCCCACATGGCCCTCAACATCCTCCATATAGACACTTATCATAACCTCTGGCTGGAAATTTCCATGAGGGGTGCAGACAAAGAAAGTATCCAAATAAGTTCCCTTGCCCCTCATTTGACTAAAGTCAGGGTGGCCTGGACACCCTTCCTGAGAACCAAGAGTGATTAAATAGGCCTGCACTTAATACTGCTCTGCATCTCCAATTTGGGGCCTACTTACTTTCAGGTATAGATTCTTTATGTGATTTGGAGTCATGAGAAAAGCCAAGCACCTCTGGTCTAATCTCTGCAGGGTTTGAAGAACTCATTTGACCCAAATTATCCCTATTCTCACTTGATGGATTTCAGGAACCTAACAGAGGAAAGCAAAAGACTTAATCCACAATGACTGCTCATTTGGCCATTTTGGTTTTGGATGCACACATGGTATCTTTCTTTAGATCCATCAGGTGCTAAGAATCTAAGCCACAGCCTCACATAGGGTCATGAGGCTGATTCAGACACATCCCTTTCCAAAGCAATCAAGCAAAGAGCCACAGGTGATGCCCATTCATTTGCATTTGACAACTCATTTCTTCAGGCTTCACAAAGGGGTGGTCTGAGGCAAAAAGCTTCCTGAAATTCAGGGCAACAGAACAATAGGTAAGCTAATGGCCCAAAGCAGGATTTCTCCACTGAGACTTTCCTGGTCACACTGATATCTGAGTTTTCTGAGATGCTCGCCATTCCCTTTAGCTATCCAGTACATGGCCATGTCACAGAGCTTGGAGGTGGTATATATATTGGACACATAACCATGAGCCTATTCTGGAGAGTGGAGTGGATTCAGGAACAAAATATAATCTTAGGAAGATAGTAGGTGTTGCCCATTCATAAGGCAAGCCGCAGTCCATTCATAAATTGGCAGGATGAATGTTGGGAAGATTTCTACTAGACAGGAGACATCCATTGATGCATTCTCTTTTCTAATGTCTAGAACCACGGACACAGTAGGATACACAGACTTAGAAACACTCGCCTTTTCAAAAGACTTGTTAGAAACAATTCACTTCAAACCAAAAAACCGCCTTTATTACCTATTCTCAGAACATGAGACAAAACCACAAAACAACACCCACATCCACAAAGACACCTTCTTCCCCCAAGTCAGTCTGTGACTATCCATAGTGTCCTCTGATTGGTGGGCCATACTATGTTACCCCGAAATGGCCTGTCCTGTCTCAGATCTGGTCTCCTTGGTCAACACTGTGAAGTTCTCAGGAGCCAGCGGTGATCCACAAACTGCTTTCTCAGGAAAGGCCACTCTTCAGAGCTTTCCTGGCATTTGGGCATCCTCACCTCCGTAGGTACCAACAAAGACTGACTCTGTCCTTGGTAAATCTGAACAATTGAAACCACTGCGACTGGGACTGCGACTGAGACTGAATTTGGGTGCCTGGCTTCCTGGATCCCAAGTTCAGAGAGTTCCATCACAAAGGATGTTAGGTGAGGTCACTTCCTTTAAGATCTGAATGAGGTCACTGCCCCTACATCCTGTGACACTTTCACAAGTTAGAATGGTATATCAACCATAGGCACCCGGGAAGTGCTCTCCACACTGGCCTAGTTTGGTCCTTCTTCTCCATATTAAGAAGAGAGTGGCTGATTCAGACACATCCCTTCATCCTGACCAGGTTGTTTTCAATGGAAGATGACTTTTGCTCTCTCAGTTCGTACATATGTGCCTGCAACTTCTCCAGGGATCATTTTTGCGTGGACCTTTGAGTTTCTCAGCAGTTGGAAGAAACCGTAAATTCCTGTATTGTAAGACCAACTCTGTCCCTGCTCTTCTGTAAAGTTAGATTGAGGGAAGAGTGTATGGTTAGGGTTAATAACAGTTTCGATTGGGGTTAGGAATCATTCTGCTGGATGAATAATTGTATGGCGAACCTTCGATATTTTCAAGAATATATAGGTGAAATATAAGTACGAAAACAGAACTAAAGGTAATATTTGAAGCCCAGAAGGGTGTTGGGCCCTTGATTGCAATATTTAGCATTGATTTATTTTCTGCACAGATGTCTCAGATAAATCAATATACAAATGCATAGGACCTTGTACTTTGGATTATTTATTGTCAAAGAGAACTTCCAGTCATAAAGGGATAGTCGGGGGGCTGGGGATGTGGCTCAAGTGGTAGCGCGCTCGCCTGGCATGCGTGCGGCCCGAGTTCGATCCTCAGCACCACGTACAAACAAAGATGTTGTGTCTGCCAAGTACTAAAAAAAATAAATGTTAAAAAATTCTCTCTCTCTCTCCCTCTCTCTCTAACTCTTTCTTTAAGAAAAAAAATTTAAAAAAAAGAATAGTCGGTAGGATTAGGACGATAGTCGGTAAGTTTAGAACGGAGAGTGAGTATAGGATTTGCACCAAAAGTTCTTTAGCTATGGGGTTTCGGGTATAGAGTGAATGTAAATGTCATCACATGTGAAGAGTCAGTCACAATGATGAAATGGGGAAAATATGTAGGAAAGCAGATTTCAATAGAGACATTAGGAAATCTGGCAAAGTATATTCGGTAATGAAAATTTAGTAAAATAGGTAAATGTCACTTCCCGTTTTTCTGTATGCTTAACAAAACACTTTTGAAATCTTGAGAACTGTTTGCTAATCTTGTTCCCAGAATGTGCTGTCCCCAACTGCCAACCTGCAGAATGTACTCATTCACCCGGTTGCACGCAAACTGCTCACTCGCCCAGACCAAACAATAAAGTTCCCTCTCTGCCCTCTCCAAGCAAAGTATATAAGCTCTGCTTAAGCTGTTCTCAGGGCTCTCTGCTCTATTCAAGTGAGCTCTGAGCCCCAGCATGCTGGACCCCCAATAAAACCTTTGCTTTTGCATGAGACAGTCTTTTGGTGGTCTCTTCACCCGATGCTCGTCTGACCTTTACATATGGAGGTTCCAGTGAGATCCGGCAGCGGCGAACTAGAGACCCCAACAGGCTCCTCTTGGGGTATGTATGGTGCCTCTTTCTGGTTTCAGGTTTCAGGTTAGGCTTCGCAAAATGGCTGTCAATGAAGAGTGTGACCTCTCTCCGATGGTGGCTGACATACGTGTCACAGAGCCACAGGCCACATCCCTGGGGGATGCACCAGAGTACTCGGGAAATCGAGGAGCAATAGTCTCCTCAACTCAGTGATATTTTGTTTCAGATTCGGTATCGCCAGCCCATCGGGTTTGGCCAGATACTTAGTCCTGGTCTCAGTGTTGGAAGTTCCATTGTCTGTCTTTATTTTCTTGTCTTGTCTGTGTCGTGTGTCATCGCTTTTACTGTTTGTGTATCTCTCATTATGGGACAGAGCACTTCAATGCCTCTGTCCCTGACCCTTGATCACTGGACCAAAGTACCCTTAAGGGCTCAGAATCTTTCTTTTTCAGTAAAATTCTGGACCTGGAAGACTCTCTGTGCCTCAGAATGGCCCACCTTTGGATTCGGATGGCCCCTAGAAGGATCTTTCTACTTCCCACTAATTTAAAAAGTCAGAGGATATTGTCTTTCAGCCAGGGCCACATATCCATCCGGATCAACAGCCATATATCTTAACTTGGCAGGACCTCTGCAAATCTCCTCCATGGGTGAAGCATTTCCTTGCCCCTACCCCCGCTCCTACTCCTTCCCCCATGATCTCTCAAACCCTCTGCTCCTCCTCCTCCTCCACCCTCTGTTCTCCCTGAGTCACAAGATTTGACTCTACTGGACTCTCGTCCCCCTCCTTATCTCCTGCCCACGTCCCCCAAAGACCAACACCCTCTAAGTGATTCCCCTGCTGCTGACTCACCCTCTCCACCATTGGAGGAAGATAAGCCAGCCCAGCGCCCTCCAGATAATTTCCCCGCAGCACACACAGCCCCTCCTCCTCTGGAGGAAGCTAGCCCAGCTAAAGGTACTCACCAGCAGTGAATGATTGAAAAACCTGGAACTCGAATGATGCTCCCCCTCATCCCTAGGGGCCAATGATTGACAACGGCCTTGGGGGAAAAATGCAAGCCTACCAGTATTAACCTTTCTCCTCTTCAGACCAATATAACTGGAAAAATAAATATCCCCCTTTTACCGAGGACCCCACCCGGCTCCTAGGTGTGGTTGAGTCATTGATGTTTTCACACCAGCCTACTTGGGATGACTGTCAACAACACCTAGGGTTGTCTCTTCATGATAGAGAAACAAAAGAGAATCCTCCTGGATGCTGGAGAAAATATCCTCTGACCAGATGGGTGACCGACAAAACTTCCCAACATATTCAACCCGGCTTTTCCTTGAATCGACGAAACTGGGACCCCAACACCTTTGAAGGTAGGGAGCATCTGTCCACTTATCGCTGGTCTCTAATTGTGGGTATCTTAGTGGCCGCTAGGCGACTAACAAATTTTGCCAAGTTAAGAGAGATTATTCAAGGGCCTGATGAATCTCCCTCTATGTTTTTAGAGAGAATTATGGAGGCATATAGGAGATATACTCCTTTCGATCCTCAGGCAGAGGATCAAAAGGCATCTGTCAAGATGGCCTTTATCGGCAAGCTGCCCTGGATATTAAAAGAAAGTTACAATGCTTAGATGGATTACAAGATATGACTTTGAGAGATTTAGTCAGAGTAGCCGAGAAGGTATACTATAAGAGAGAAACTGAGGAAGAGTAGGGAGCAAAGGGAGGATAAAAGAAACAAAAGACAGACTAAGGCATTGACTAAGGTCCTGGTCACAACAACAAATAGGCCAGAAATAAGAAACATGGAGACAGGAATGGATATCGGGGCCCATACTAGAGGCCACCCCTGGCCTCAATTTAATGTGCCTACTGTAAAGAAAAAGGACACTGCTTCAAAGAGTGCCATTGAAAGAGACAGCCACTCTAGCCAGCCATTCTGACTCTGGAGGATGACTAAGAACGTTGGGGCTCAGATCCCCTCCGAGAGCTCAGGGTAAATTTTGAAGTGGAGGGGACCCCAGCAAACTTTGAAGTGGATACAGGGGCAATATACTCTGCCCTTAAGGCCCCATTGGTCTCTCTATCAAATAAAAGGTCTCTAATTCAAGGGGCTAATGGCAGAAAATATCGGGCTTGGACAACTAAGAGGACCATGGACCAGGGGAAAGGAAAAATCCATCACTCGTTCTTAGTAATCCCAGAATGCCCGGCCCCATTGATGGGCAGAGATCTGCTCACCAAGCTCCGGGCCAAAATAACTTTTAACCCTGAAGGACCACAAGTGGAATTTCTAAATCCTTCAGTAAAAACTCCTATAGTCACGGCTCTATATATGTCAGTAGAAAATGTACATCAACTCACTCAACTTGGTTCAAAGAAATTGCATTCATTCCTGAAGGATCAAGAACAGAGTTTTTTACTAACCGACTCAAAGCAAAAGGAAATAACTGAATGGGTAACAAAAGCCTGTCAGGTCTGTCATGGATAATGCTTACCATTCCAAGCTTCCTGCAAAAAAGCACCTACGAGGAACCAGACCAGGACAATTCTGGGAAGTGGAATTTACTAAAATTAAGCCAGCAAGGTTTGAAATTAAATATCGCCTAGTCTTTGTAGATATATTTTGAGGATGGATTGAAGCCTTTTCCAGGAAAAAAGAAAAAAAAAAACGAAACAGCGCAAATGGTCGTCAAGAAGATCCTGAAAGATATTTTTACAAGATACGGCCTGCTTTAAGTAATAAGGTCTGATAATGGACTGGCGTTTGTAGCCCAGGTAAGTCAGGGGTTAGGCAAAACCCTGGGGATTAATTAAAAGTTATGTTGTGCTTATAGACCACCGAGTTCAGGACAGGTAGAAAGAATGAATAGAACCATTAAAGAGACCATAACGAAATTAAGCTTAGAAACCTGCATAATAGATTGTACTATGCTCGGTTTCTAAGCTTAATTTCGTTATGGTCTCTTTAATGGTTCTATTCATTCTTTCTACCTTCTGGAAGAAATACTCCCTCGTGTCTACCACAGGGTTTTTGACCTAACCCCAACTCTAAGACCTAACAATTCCTTCCACACCCCATTGCTTGACTGAATTAAAGCTCTTGAAAGAACTCAGGGATACCTGTAAAAACAGATGGCCAATGCCTATCAACCTGGGGACGAGTGGACTCTACATCGATATCAAGTAAGAGACTTCATCTATGTAAGTCGACATCAGGTGTCATCCCTGGAACCCCACTGGAAATGACGATACAAGGTGCTACTTATAACACCTACAGCGGTAAAGGTAGAAAGAATCACTTCCTGGATCCATACCTCTCATCTCAAGCCTGACCCTGTCCAGACTCTGGCTTGAAACAGGAAAAAATTGGTAAAACTTTCAAATTGTGTATTTACCCTGTGTCTAAGGCTATACACTCTCCCCTTGACCACCAGTAGTCCTAAACCTATTCAACCCGTTCAGCAGCGATGGCTGATCACAAATCCTACTGGTAAAGAAGTATGATCTATCTCGCATACAGCCCACTTAGGGACTTGGTGGACATCTATCCACCCAGACATTTGTCAGCTGGCTATAGGTCTTTCCTATTGGGATATACCTGATGAAGAGGATCCCACTAAATTTCCCTTAAATCCATTCTGCACCATTGATAATGGAAACAATCATTATGGATGTAGGGACACGCAAGCCAGATGCAGGTAGGCTAGCCTAGATTACTATGTTTGCCCGGTGGACTACCAAAGCCACAAACAGTCACGGTTGTGTGGGGGGAATGCCGACTTCTTCTGTAAGTCATAGGGTTGTGATCATACAGGCAGTGCATGATGGAACCCAAACTCCTCATCAACTTCTGTACACAGCATTGGCCCTATTACCAATTAGATCACCAAAACCGATGGCCCCTAGAGGGGTCTCTAGATCCTCAAATTCTGCCTGACCTTTTTAACTTCTGAAAGTCCTCAAAAGGGTGAACGGAGATTTCCCTATGTGGAGGCCTTTTCCCTCCTTCGCTCACATCCTGAACTATGCTTCTCCAATAGGTCCTCACACTCAGCCTTCTGCTCCAGACTCTCTGCTGTCACTCTCACCTCAGCAACATGATTTCTCCCCTCCAATTACTAGATCAAACACCCAAACCTCTGCCGGATCTAAGACCATTGCCCCCTTGCTGAGGTAGCAGGTACTAAGGTAACCCTCCACCGAATCACTCCTCTCTTCTCCAGTCAGTGCCCGCACCGGGTCCCACCAGTTCCTCTTACCAGCTAACCCAAAGCTCAAACCAGCTGAGGAGAACCCTCAGACCCCTATCCAAGATTTAGTGAAAATGGCCTTTAAAGTTTCTTTGTCATCACTGAAAACAGATTACTAAGAATTTAAAGGCCCTTACAGGCTTTTAGGGATACTAACTCCCATCTTCCCCTCTGCTCTACCTGTTCTACTGCTCACCTTTTTGTTGCTAGGAAAATCACAAACCCCTTTCCCAGTATTCTTTCACATCTCTGCTACCTCATTCTCAGATCCACGGAGCTGCTCAAAGCCACGCCTTCCCCATCTCCCCCCTCGTTTCCAGGCCCACAGAAAAACATTAACTGAAATTCTACAGAAGTCTTCAGCATGGCTGACTTTAGCACTTTCAGCAAAAGAGTCCCCATGAAAGACTTCAAAGTAGATAAACTTCCTCTTTTCCTGTTGCCCTGTTGTACTTGGCCACTGGCTAAAAATATCAGCACTCCTAAGTTAGACACCCCCTTACTAGTTTTTCACAAAATATGTGAACAAGGCCTTTGGCATTGAGCTGGGGCTTCACAGAGATGGCTACATTTCTAAGATAAAGAAGTTACCAACTGGGCTCCATGGTAACAGCTGGAAGAGGGAAAAAATAAAGGGAAGAAAAAGCTCTCCTTCACCCAGGTGACCTTGAAAAGTTAACTTGCCCAGAACAGAGGAAAAAAACAGAAAAAATCTGATTTTTGTGAACTTCTGCAGGCTGTGAACTTCTGCGCCCCTTCCCTTATATGTTGGGTACAAAATTCTGAAACTACCTAAACGTGGGTTTCAGGGAATTAATTGATTATAACAGAAGTAATGCCCTCTGAATCCGGTTGCAAATAAAATGGAAAGTTTCCCTGTTTTTGGTAGTATCTTAGGTGCCTTGCCATGTCCGTCTCTATAACAGTATAATTCTATAGACTTAAACATTGTTTATGTTTTCATGAAATTGTCAAGACGATGTGATTAATTTTGTAAAGGTGCAGAGGTTTCCCAGAGTGCTTTATCATAATGCAGGTTCATTTGAAGATCAAATAAGGAGGCATAAAACCCGGTTCCACTGAGAACATATATCCATCACCTTAGCCATCCTATTAGGAATAGGAGTTGCTGCAGGTGTGAGCACAAGAACCACTGCCTTGGTCCATGGGATACAACAAATGACACAATTAGAAGCAGCAATAGTCCAAAACTTAAAGATATTAGGAACCTCCATCTTGGCTTTGCAGGAATCTTTAACCTCTCTCTCTGAAGTTGTTTTACAGAACAGGCGAGGGTTGAACCTCCTCTTCATGAGAGAAGGGGGCCTTTGTTCTGCATTGATGGAGAATCTTGTGTTTTTGCCGACCATACTGGAGTTTTAAAAAAATCTAGGAGTAAATTAAAAAGATGCCTTGAAGAGTGTCATTGAGAGAGAGAGGCCCAAAAAGGGTGGTTTGAGTCTTGGTTCACACAGTCCCCCTGGTTAACTACGCATTTATCAACCCTGGCCATTTCAATAATAATCCTCATATTATTGCTAACTATAAAACCCTGTTTGCTCAACCGTGTAATTTCTTTTCTCCAAGCTCAAATTAGACGAGTTAAACTTATGGTAATACCCCACTAGCAAACATAGAATGTGACACCCCGCAATGATCACTGTTATGATTAAAAGTAGCCAGAAGAAGAAGTGGGGAATGAAAGATCAATAAAATAGGCACTTTTCACTTCCTTTTTTCCTGTATGCTTAACAAAACACTGTTGAAATCTTGAGAAATGTTTTTCTAATCTTGTTCCCAGAATATGCTGTCCCCAACTGACTAACTGCAGAATGTGCTCCCTCACTGGGTTGCATGCAAACTGACCACTCGCCCTGACCCATCAATAAACTTCCCTCCCTGCCGTCACCAAGGAAAGTGTATAAGCTCTGCTTAAGCTGTTCTAAGGGCTCTCTACTCTATTCAAGTGAGCTCTGAGCATCAGCATGCTGGACCCCCAATAAACCCTTTCCTGTTGCATGAGATAGTCTCTTGGTGGTCTCTTCCTTCGACCTCACCCGACCTTTACTTGGATAATTAAATGTAGAAGAGAACATGCATTCAAAAAGGGATAGTCGGTAGGATTAGGAATATAGTTGGTAGGTTTAGGAAGAAGACTGTGTATAGGTTTTGGAACAAAAGTTCCTTAGCAATAGGGTTTCGGTTAGAGAGTGAATGTAAATGTCAGCACATGTGAAGAGTCAGTCACAATGATGAACTGGAGAAAATATGTAGGAAATCAGATATCAATACACACATTATGAAATCAGGCAATGTATAAAGTGAATGATAGGATTAGACATGATCAACCAGGTTGAGTTTCAATATATAATCTTAGGAAGAAACAAATATGTAGTCACAAATATGATTGACATTGGAGAGCATTAGGCAACCTGGACATGGATGTTTTTAATAATCCAGGATCACTTTCCATTTAGGATGTGCTACAATCATAAGTTTGACCTTTGCATTTTGTGATCAGAATATTACAGTGATAAAATGTATATGTAGATCAGGTGACATGCATATTTTTTCTAACATTTCTGGGAGCAATATTTTGAAGAGGTATAAATTAGTGTTGAGGGTACACAGAGTTGTTCCCTGTGTCTATGAATATAGAAGTAATGCATGAATTGACAATACTGTGAATAAATAATATAGCTGTTTCCACTTTAAATCATGGATTGAATTGATATCTGAAAATATATAAGAAATCTTATATTGATATACAATCATTCATTCCAACGAGTAATGCATCTAATGGTCATATTAGGGTTATGTTTTATCATGAAGGGTGTGTGAGTTTAGTTTCAAAAGTGATTATGAAAATGAAAAATTATGTGTTTGGAAAGAAGTCTCATGAAAAGACGAGTCAAGAAACATAGAGGAATACATGTGTTCTGAAGCAGGAAGTGATTGTAAGTATAAAAAAACGTATAAATTTCCTAACTTGTGGATGAAATATATATCCTATGATGTGCAAAAACTGAAAAAAATAGTAATGTACCAGTGTTGAATGAAAATGAATGTCAAAATACATATCATGTCCCATAGGAATCTACTTGCATTGATGTTAAACTGGGTCAGTTACTGTAGAAACATTAGGATTTGAAAGGACCATTTACTAAAGTTAGTTTTCAGTACTAGGAATCAAATATATATTTCAGGTGGATGAATATATCTGAGCATAATCTTGTGAACATTTTATTATAAATCAACATTCATGACATGAATAAATTTATTGAGTGTATATAAGACACATATATTTCATATTTTGAAAAATCGGAGGGTGTATAATATATATATATATATATATATATATATATATATATATATATATATATATCACAGATACATTAAAAAGTAGCAATATATAAATATATATGCGTATGAAAATTTATCATGAAATATATATCATCCACAGATTAAAAAGTATTCATTTTAGTGAACATGGATTTATGTATAATGTTGTTCAACTAGGAACCTCACCCATAGGTGGAATTTTAAGATCCAAAAGCGTTTAGGAGGAGTGATCTCTTCTCACAATTTGTATCTGCAAAGTCAGCCACCTCACAAAAATGTGCGTGTGATACCAGGTAGGATTCTATATGTGCATATAAAAATACATGTGCTGAATAGGCTCCAGAGAAATGGAGACAGGAATTCAGAAATAAGTTAACATTAAAAACAATGGAGAACTATTTCAATTAACAATTGACTATATTTATAACACCTACCATTTATCATGCAAAAAGCAAGTCCAACTATACACCATGCCTCCTCTGAACTGCTTATGTTTCTATAATGTTTGGGTTACTTTCCTCCATCATATTAGGATTAGTAATCAGAGTCTAGTAGGGTGTGAGTTAGTGTCAGGGATTCAGTATATCGAATGGAAAATAGGAAAATGAATCCAATGTGTATGCAAATATGTGGTAAACAAAAATCTTCCCACTCTCATCAAGAACAACACCTAGATATCACCTTCGCCCCAAGTAAGACACAATTAGAGGAGAAGAGTTAGAAAATCCGTGACTACATATCTGGAATGGAATACGATCAGGAGTTTACAACCTTGGAAGTGGTAGAGGAGTTTCCAAAAGTAAGGGACAGGGTAAAAACTCCACAAACATGGACCTCTGCCTGCCTAAAGACTTCTTGAGAAACTGTCTCTGAGGTTGGGCACTTAAAACATATGTTGTTGTCAGGAGCTTTAGCTTCCTTTCTAGGGAGACCATCAAAGCTGGGTCTTCATCTCTTTGACCTTGTGGATATGGTTTCTTATTTTCCAATGAACATGAGGCAGCAGTGCTGAATTCTCTCTTTGTAGGTAAACTGTGGCCACGGGGAGCTAAGTGTATCCACATGTTGACTGTGAAACCATTTGGTCATCCTCCACATTTCGTGGTGATTCTTGGTGCTGCACTGGGAATTTGGTATTTGCTTCATGGAATACAAGGAGCTCAACTGGAACACAGTGCTGGAGGGAGTTCTGTCATGTGTGGTGGGTCAGGGTCAGCAGGAGAATGCACCAACCAGGTTTCTAGCCCACATAGTTTGCCCCCTTGACCATAATAACCTGATTGTGAACATTTCCCTTAAACCTCTTGTTATAAAAAGATGCCTTTACATATAAGGGTCTGCTGGATGCACCATGTCAGCCACATGCCATTTGGAAGTCAAAGGCAGATCCACAAGGCCCCACGACAGAAGTTTTATCACAAAACTGCACATCTCTGCTCTAGGTCCACTAATCAGCATGCTTGAACTTACTGGCATCTCTGTTCTACACCATTTTCATGAAACTTAGTCAATCAAGGAACTGTCTGGTACACTCATCGTCAGCAACAGTACATCCAATGGTTCTCCTGTGCAACCTGGTCAAAGGAATTTAAAAAAATTTCATGGTATTTATCGAGCCATTATTCAAGCATGAGGTTGGAGGCACTGTTGGTTTCAATTTTTTCAGGAAACATTAAATGGTGAGGAAGCTCATTTCAATGAAACCTCTGGAAAACTCTCACAGGCAAGTCTTCCCAAGGAGTGGCCAAAAGGTCACAGAAATCCAGGACTATTGAGGTCTACAATGTGAGGTCCATGTGTGTTTTGACGCTCAAGTATGCCTGCCAAGTGTTTCAGAAAAAATCATGTGATATCCAGGCTGAGATTCTCAGTGCTCTGTGGAAAGCCACCCTGGACCTAGATCTCAGTTTATAAGGGCGACTCTCATGTGTGGTCTGCTAAAATCCCAACACAATTCATGGCAATACTTCTCTGAGTTCAGTTCCAGAACTCAGTCTCTAAGTCCCCTTGAACTCACACCAGAGTTCAAGCCCAGTTGGACCCAGTCATTTCTTCCAATCGCCACACAAATGACCAAAATTAAAACCTAAACACTCCCACAAGGCCCTCATCTTCTCCATATAGACACTCATCATAACCTCTGGCTGAAGGTTTCCATGAGGGGCGCAGCCCAAGACAGTGACCAAAATGAGCACCCTTGGCCCTCATTTGCCTAAAGTCAGGGTGGCCTGGACACCATTCCTGTAAACCAGGAGGGATTAAATAGACCTGCCATTAATACTCCTCTGCTTCTCCATTTTGAGGCCTACTGAATGTCAGGTATAGATTCTTTATGTGGTTTGGAGTCATGAGAAAACCCAAGCACTTCTGCAGGGCTTTGAAGAACTCATTTGACCCAAAGGATCCCTATTCTCACTTGATGGAGTCAGGAACATCACAGAAAAAGGCTAGAGACTTCATCCACAATGACTGATCTTTTTGCCATTTTGGTTTTGGATGCACACACGGGATCTTTCTTTAGATCCATCATGTGCTAAGCTGGAGCCTCACACAGGGCCAAGTGGCTGATTCAGACACCTCCCTTTCCAAAGCAATTATGCCAAGAGCCACAGGTGATCCTCATTCATTTCCATTTGATAACTGTTTTTTTCAGTCTTCACAAAGGGGTGGCCAGAGGCAAATACCTTCCTGACATTCAGGGCAACAGAACAAAATGTAAGCAAAAGGCCCAAAGCAGGGTTTCTCCACTGAGAGTTTCCTGGCCACACTGATATCTGAGTTTTCTGAGATGCTCTCCATGCCATTCCCTTCAGCTATTCAGTACATGGTCATGTCACAGTGATTGGAGGTGGTACATATCATGGATAAAAAACGATGAGCCTATTCTGGCTAGTGGCCAGAATTCTGGAAGAAAACAGGAACTTAGGAAGGTTGTAGGTGTTTCCCATTGGTAAGGCAAGCCGCAGTCCTTTCATAAATTGGACAGGTTGATTGGTGGGAGGCATTCTACTACACAGGACATATTCATTGATGCATTCTCTTTTCTAATGGGTACAACCACGGACACAGTGGGATACACAGAAATAGAAACACTCCCCATGTCAAATGACTTATTAGAAACAGTCCATTCCAAAAGAAATAAATCACGTTTTTTTACCTATTCTCAGAACATGAGACAAAACCACAAACTGACATCCACACACCCAGGCACCTCCTTCCCCCAAGTAGGTCTGTGACTCTTCTGAGTGTCCTCTGACTGGTAGGCCATACGATGTTCCTCCGAAATGGCCTTTCCTGTCTCAGATCTGGTGTTATTCACCAACTCTGTGAAGTTGTCAGGAGGCAGTGGTGAACCAATTCCAGTCTTGTCAGTAAAGGCCCCTCTTCAGAGCTTTCTTGGAATTTGGCCACCTTCACATGAATAGGTACCTAGAAAGACTGATTCTATCCTTGGTAAATTCAAACAAGTGAGACCACTGGGACTTGGACGGGTAATGGCTCTGGGTGCCTGGCTTCCTGGATCCCAAATTCAGAGAATTCCATCACCAAGGAAGTATGTGAGGTCACTTCCTTCAGGAACTGAATGAGGTCACTGACTTGGCAACCAATATGTCCTAACAGTTGCTTCCTAGGTTCTCATAAGATGGAGGCTGCCCCTATTTCCTGTGACACATTCACAAATTAGAATGGTATAGAAACCACAGGCACCTGGGAACAGCTCTCCACAAAGGCCTGGTTTGGTCCGACTTCTCTACATTAAGAAGAGAGAGGCTGATTCAGAAACATCCCTTCATCCTGATTAGGTTGTTTGCCATGGAAGATGACTTTTGCTCTCTCAGGTCCTAAATAGCTGCCTAAATCTTCTCCATGGATCATTTCTGCATGGACCTTTGAGGTTTTCAGCAGATGGAAGATCCCCTACATTCCTGTATTGCAAGACCAACTCGGTCCCTGCTCTTCTCTAAAGTTAGATTGACGGAACATTGTATGGTTAGGGTTAATAGCGTGTTCGATTTTGGTTAGGAATCATTCTGCTGGATGAATAATGGTTTGGGAACTTGTCATACTTATAAGAATATAGACTTGAAATATAAGTACAAAAACAGAAATCTAGGTAAGATTGGAAGCCCAGAAGGGCATTTGGCAATTGATTGGCATACTAAGCTTGAATTATGTTCTGTACCGAGGTCTCAGATAAATTCATTTACAATGGCATAGGATGCTGTACCTAAGATGACTGAATTTAGAAGAGATCATCCAGTCCAAAAGGGATAGTCCAAAGGATTAGGAAGATTGTCAGTAGGATTAGGAAGAAGAGTGAGTCTAGGAGTTGGACCAAAAGTTCTTTAGCAATAGGGTTTTAGTTAGAGAGTGAATGTAAATGTCAGCACATGTGAAGAGTCAGTCACAATGATGAACTGGGGAAAATATGTAGGAAAGAGAGTAAATATGTATCAATAGACACATTAGGAAATCAGGCAACGTCTAAAGTGAGTGATAGGATTAGACATTTTCAATAGGGTTGAGGTTGAATATATAATCTTAGGAAGAAACAATTATTTAGTCACCAATAGGATTGACATTTGAGCGCATTAGGGAACCTAGACATGGAGGTTTTTAGTAATCCATGCTCACTTTAAATTTAGGCTTTAGTACAATCATAAGTGTGACCTTTGCATTTTGTGTCAAGAATATTACTGTGGTAAAATATATATTTAGATCAGATTACATGAGTATTTCTTCCACCAATATGAGGAGCAATATTTTGAAAACTTATAAATTAGTATTGCGGATAAAATAGGCGTACCCTGTGTTGATGAATAAGAGATGATGCATGAATAGACCATATTGTGAATTAATTATATAACTGGTTCCAACTTTAAATAATGCATTGAAATTATATTTGAAAATATATAGGAAATCTTATATTGATATATATACATTCATTCCAACCAGTTATACATCTAATGGTAATATTAGGGTTACGGTTTATCATGAAGAGTGTGTGAGTTTTGCTTCAAAATGAGTATAGAATCGAAAATAATGTTTTTAGAAAGAAGTCTATTGAAAAGACCACTAAAGAATCATAGAGGAATACATGTTTTCTGAAAGAGGAAGTGATTGAAAGTGAACCACATGCCTATAAATTTGTGAATTTGTGGATGAAAGGTTATACCCTATGATGTCCATAAACTTAAGAAATAGTAATGTACCAGTGTGGAATAAAAATGAACTTCAAAATACATTTCATGTCCCATAGGAATCTAACTGCATTGATGTTAAACTTGGTCAGTTATTATAGAAATATTAGAATATATAAGGACCATTCACTGAAGTTAGTTTTCAGTACTAGGAAACAAATATGTATTTTAGGTGGTTAAATATTTCTGAGAATAATCTGTTGAGAGCCACAGCCAAAGGAGCCCCAGTAAACTTGCAGCTGCCAGCAAACTTCCGTCTGCTGGCTGATGATTGGCTCACAGCGGCCCCAGCATCATCTAGCTGATTTGCTTCTCTGTGGTGATGCTCATTGGAGATGCTCAATGAGCGGTTTCCCCGACCTTTCAGACTGCCAGCGGATGATTGGCTCACAGCGGCCCCAGCAACATCTAGCTGATTGGCTCCTCTGTGGTGATGCACATTAGGCTGGTTCCCTGCCCTCTCAGACCAAGGAACTGCTCATTGGGGGACTTTTTTGGCTCCGCCCATGCGACCCAGCCAATCGGCCTCAAGAGGAGGAGACTTGTGTTTGAGGGAGAGGCTTGTGGGAAGCCTGTGGTGGCAGTTGGGCTCTGACGGCTATTCCTGAGGAGCTGTTTTGTTTGGTGTCATCTTGTTGGGTTGTATTATAGTAGAAATGTGGAATCAGAAATTATTAAAAAAAAATGAAAGAGTGTTCAGTAAATTGTTAGATGCAATTAAGGCATGGAAGACTTTACAAGGACATGGAGGTTTACAAGGTTAATTATCTAAGGTAATACAAGGAGCTAATGAACCTTATGCTGAATTTGTAGATAGGCTTATTCAAACAGCTACCAGAGTTTTTGGAAATACACAACAAGCAATGCCATTACTAAAACAACTGGCTTATGAGCAAGCGAATCTTTGGTGCAATGATATCATTAGACCATGGAAACATGAAGATTTAAACACATATATTAAATTATGTAGAGACATTAAAGAACAAGAGCAAGTAGTGGAAGCTGCAGTAAAACAGGCTTTAGATGCCAGAGACATTAATGAACAAGGGCAAATTGTGGCAGCTGCAGTAAAACAGGCTTTAGATGCCAGGCCAAGAACATGCTACAATTGTGAAGAAACAGGACATTTTAAAAGGAATTGTCCCATAGGAGGAGGGTTTAACAAAACTAGGTATCAAAGGAGTAGAATACGAGGTATTTGTCCACGATGCCGTAGAGGGAGACTTTGGGCTAATGAATGCTGTTCTCAAACCACCATAGAGGGTACACCATTATCAAAAAACGAACAAGGACCAGGTGTTTATCCACAATATTGTGGACAAAGACATGGAGCTCCATTGCCAAAAATGGACAAGGGGGCTCAATGCTCCGGGGCCCAAAACCACAAATATACGCAGCACTGGAGAAACCCAGCAACCCCATCAGGGTAGTGCCCAGGACACATTGTCCATCAGATCCCTCATCAGACAAACCAGAGGGAGCTCAGGGTTGGACATCTGTGCCTCCGCCAGAGCAGTACTAACTGCAGAGATGGGAGTTCAATTCATTTCCACATGGGTAAAAGGACCTCTTCCCAAAGGAACAGTAGGCTTATTATTGGGACGCAGCTCTTCTACTCTAAAAGGACTTATGATAAGTCCTGGGGTAATTGATCTCGACTATGAAGGTGAAATAAAAATTATAGCCAGTTCTCCAAAGGGTATATCAGTAATTTCACCAGGAGATAGAATAGCACAGTTACTAATAATACCCAGCCTACATGAAAAATTTTCCAGTTGTACTGTAGAAAGAGGTTCCAAGTGATTAGGCTCCACAGGTGTAGATTGGGCTATGCTTTCTTTAAATTTAGATTCTGACCCCATGCTAAAACTAAATATTCAAGGGCATAAATTTAATGGGCTACTGGATACAGATGCAGACCTTAGCATCATCTGTCGTCAAGAATGGCCAAAACATTGGCCGTTACAACAAGCCACTCAAACGCTTCGAGGCCTAGGAGTGGCGTCTAATCCCCATAGAAGTGCAATGGTATTAGATTGGAAGGATCCTGAAGGATGTGAAGGAACTCTACAGCCATATGTATTGGATCATCTTCCCGTAAATTTATGGGGACGAGATAGTCTTCTGGACTCAGTGATATTTTTTTTCGGATTCAGTATTGCCAGTCAATCGGGTTTTGCCGGCTCCTCAGTCCTGGTCTCAGTGTTGGACGTCCATTGCCTGTCTTCATTGCCTTGTCTTGGCTGTGTCATGTTTCATTGCTTTAACTGTTTGTGTATCTTTCATTATGGGACAGAGCACTTCAATGCCTCTGTCCCTGATCCTTGGTCACTGGACCAAAGTCCGCTTAAGGGCTCAGAATCTTTCTTTTTCAGTAAAGCCCCAGATGTGGCAGACTCTCTGTGCTTCAGAATGGCCCACCTTTGGATTTGGATTACCCCTAGAAGGATCTTTCTACTTCCCACTAATTTAAAAAAGTCAGAGATATTGTCTTTCAGCCGGGGCCACATAGCCATCTGGATCAACAGCCATATATCTTAACTCAGTGGGAACTCTGCATATCTCCTTTTCCATGGGTGAAGCCTTTCTTGCCCCTGCCCCCACTCTGACTCCTTCCCCCAGGAACTCTCAAATCCTCTGCTCCTCCTCCTCCTACACCCTCTGTTCTCCTTGAGTCACCAGATATCACTCTACTGGACTCTCCTTCCCCTCCTTATCCCCTGCCCTTGTCCCCCAACCTCCAACACCCTCTAAGTGATTCCCCTGCTGCTGACTCAGCCTCTCCTCCATTGGAGGAAGCTATGCCGGCCCAGCGCCCTCCAGATAATTCCCTTGCGGCACACACAGCACCTCTTCCCTTGGAGGAAGCTGACCCGTCTAAAGGAACTCGCTGGCGGTGAATGATTGAAAACCCTGGAACTCTCGGGATGCTCCCCCTCCATCCCTATGGGCCAATGATTGACGATGGCCACGGGGAAAAAATGCAAGCCTACCAGTATTAGCCTTTCTCCTCGTCAGACCTAAATAACTTAAAAAAATTATAATCCCCCTTTTTCTGAGGACCCCACTTGGCTCTCAGGTCTGGTTGAGTCATTGATGTTTTCACACCAGCCTACTTCACAAGACTGCCAAAAACTCCTAGGGATTCTCTTCATGACAGAGGAACAACAGTGAATCCTCCAGGAAGCTAGAAAAAAATATCCTCAAAAAAGATGTGCGTCCGACACAACTTCCCAACATAATCAAAGGCAGCTTTCCCTTGAACCCACCCAACTGAGACCCCAAAATCTTTGAAGGTAGGGAGCATCTGTCCACTTATCACCGGGCTCTAATAGTGTGTCTCCAAGCAGCCGCTAGCGACAAACTAATTTGGATAAGGTAAGAGAGATTATTCAAGGGCCTGATGAATCTCCCACTATGTTTCTAGAGAGAATTATAGAGGCATATAGGAGATATACTCCTTTTGATCCTCAGGCAGAGAATCAAAAGGCATCTGTCACGATGGACTTTATTGGGCAAACTGGCGTGGATATTAAAACAAAGTTACAAAGCTAGATTGATTACAAGATATGACTTTGAGAGATTTAGTCAGAGAAGTCAAGAACGTATACTATAAGAGAGAAACTGAGGAAGAGAAGGGAGCAAAGGGAGGATAAAAGAAACAAAAGGCAGACTTAGGCGTTGACTAAGGTCCTGGTCACAACAACAAATAGGCCAGAAATTAAGAAACAGGTAGACAAGAAGGGATAACATTGGCCCATGCCAGAGGGCACCCTGCCCTCAGATCAATGTGCCTACCCTAAAGAAAAAAGGACACTGGGCCAAAATTGCCCTAAAAAGCGACAGCCACACCAGCCAGCCATACTGACTCTGGAGGATGACTAAGAAAGTCGGGGCTCAGTTTCCCTCCCCAAGCTCAAGGTAACTTTTGAAGTGTTTCAAAAGTGATTATGGAAATCGAAAATAATGTGTTTGGAAAGAAGTCTCATGAAAAGGTCAGTCAAGAAACATGGATGAATACATGTGTTCTGAAGCACGAAGTGATTTAAAGTGAGACAAATGCCTATAAATTTGCTAACTTGTGGATGAAATATATATTCTATGATGTGCATAAAGTGAATAAATAGTAATGTAGAAGTGTTGAATAAAATTGAACATCAAAATACACATCATGTCCCATAGTAATCTACTTGAATTGATTTTATACAGGGTCAGTTAGTGTAGAAATGTTAGGATATGTTTGCATCATTCAAAGAAGTTAGTTTTCAGTACTAGGAAACAAATATGTATTTCAGGTGGATGAATATTACTGAGAATAATCTTGTGAAAAGTTGATTAAAAATCCAAATACATCAATATGAATGAATTTAGGGAGTGTATAATAAGACACGTGTTATATATATATATATATATATATATATATATATATATATATATATATATATATATATCACAGACATTAAAAATAGCAATATATATGCCAATTGAAATTCATCATGAAATATATATCATCATCATATCCAAAAATATTCATTTTAATGAATATGGATTTTTATATAAGTTTGTTCAAATAGGAAGCTCACCCATGGGTTGAATTTTCAGTTCCAACAGTGTTTAGGACGAGTGATCACTTCTCACAATTTGTATGTGCCATGTCAGCCACCTCACGAGAATGTACGTGTGACACCAGGTAGGATTCTATATGTGCATATTAAAACACATGTGCTGAATAGGCTACTGTGAAAGGAAGACAGTAATTCGTATATTTGTTAACTTTAAAAACACATGTAGAACTATTTCAATTAAAAATTTACTAGATTTATAACTCCTACCCTATATATTTCAAAAGGCATGTCCAACTATACACAATGCCTCCTCTGAAATGCTTGTATTTCTATTCTGTTTGGGTTATGTTTCTCCATCATATTAGGATTAGTAGTCAGAGTCTAGTAGGGAATGGGTTAGTGTCAGGGATTCACAAAAATCTTTCCACTCTCATTCAGAACAATGCCTAGACATTACCCTCGTCCCAAGTAAGACACAATTAGAGGATAAGAGTTAAAAATTCTGTGAATACATATCTGGAAATGAATATTCTCATGAGTTCACAACCTTGGATGTCGTAAAGGAGTTTCCAAAAGTATGGGACAGGGTAAGCACTCCACAAACATGGAGCTCTGCTGCCCTAAAGACTTCTTGAGAAACTGCCTCTGAGGTTGGGCACTTGATATATAAGTTTTCGTAAGGAGCTTTCTTTGTACTGAGACCATCAAAGCTGGGTGTGCATCTATGCGACCTGGAGGACATGGTTTCATATTTTCCAATGAACATGAGGCAGCAGTGCTGAATTCTCTCTATGTAGGTAAACTGTGTCCACTGGGGCCTAAGTGTCTCCGCGTGTGGACTGTGAAGCCATTTGGTCATCCTTCACTTTTCCTGGTGTTTCTTGCTGCTGCACTGGGAGTTTGGTATTTGCTTATGAAGTAAAAAAAAGATCACCTGGGACACAGTGCTTGAGGGAGTTCTGTCACGTGTGGTGGGTCAGGGTCTGCAAGAGAATATACCAACAATGCTTCTATTCCACATAGATTTTCCCCTTGACCACAGCAACATAATTCTCAACATTGCCCTGAAACCTCTCTATATAACAAGATACCATTACATATAAGGGTCTGCTGGCTGCACCATGTCAGTCACAAGGCATTTGGAAGCCAATGGAAGATCAACATGGCCCCACCACAGATGTTTTATCACACACCTCCCCTCCTCTGGTCTAGGCCCACTACTCAGCAGGCTCCAATTTACTGGCATCTCTGTTATACACCATTTTGATGAAACCTAGTCAATCAAGGCACTGTCTGGTATACTCATGATCAGCAACCGGTTTTCCAAATTTTCTCCAGTGCCACCTGGTCATGGAAATTTCAATAATTTTATTGTATTTATCTAGCCATTTTTCACGGATGAAGATGGAGGCACTGTGGATTTCAATTTGTACAGGAACCATTAAATGATGAGAAACCTCATTTCGATGAATGCTCTGTAGAACTGTTAAAGACAAAACTTCCCAGGGAGTGGCCAAAAAGTCACATGAAATCAGACCATTGAGGTCTACAATGTGAGGTCCATGTGTGTTTTGACTGTCACCTATGCCTACCAAGTCCTTCAGAAAAAAAATATCATGTGGTATCCTGGCTGAGATTCCCAGTGCTCTGTGGAAAGCCACCCTGGGCCTAGATCTCAGTTTCCAAGGGAGACTCTCATGCGTGCCCTCCTAGAATCCCAACACAATTCATGGCACAAGTTCTCTGAGATCAGATCCAGAATGCACTCTCTAAGTGTAATCACACCAGAGTTCAAGCCCATGTGGACCCAGGCATCTCCTTTAACAGCCACACAATGACCACAATTAAACCAAAACACTCCCACATGGCCCTCATCTTTTTCCATATAGATACTCATCATAACCTCTGGCTGGAGGTTTCCATGAGGGGCACATTCCAAGACAGTGTCCAAAATAAGCTCCCTTGCCCCTCATTTGCCTAAAGTCAGGGTGGCCTGGACATACTTCCTGTGAACCCGGAGTGATCAAATAGGCATGCCGTTAATACTGCACCGCTTCTTCAATTTGAGGCCTACTGAGTTAGAGGTATAGATTCTTTATGTAAATTAGAGTCATGAGAAAACCCAAGCACCTTTGCAGGGCTTTGAAGAACTCAATTGACACAAAGGATCCCTATTCTCACTTGATAGAGGTCAGGAACCTCACAGAGGAAAGCGAGACTTTATCCACAATGACTGGTGTATTTGCCATTTTGGTTTTGGATGCACACATGGGATCTTTCTTTAGATCCATCTGGTGCTGAGAATCTAAGTCACAACCTCACACAGGGCCAAGATGCTAATTCAGACACATCCCTTTCCAAAGCAATTAAGCAAAGAGCCACAGGTGATGCCCAATCATTTCCATTTGAAAACTGTTTACTTCAGGCTTCACAAAGGGGTGGCCAGAGCAAGAACTTCCTGACATTCAGTTCATCAGAACAATATATAAGCAAAATGCCCAAAGCAGGGTTTTTCCACTGAGATTTTCCTGGTCACACTGATATCTGAGTTTTTTGAGATGCTTGCCATTCCCTTCAGCTATCCAGTACATGGCCATGTCACAGAGCTTGGAGGTGGTATATATGTTGGACACAAAACCATGATCTTATTCTGTAGAGTGAACAGAGTTCATGAATAAACCTGGAAATTAGGAATGTATTAGGTTATGCCCATCTTTAAGTAAAGCCGCAAACCATTCATAAATTGGGCAGGATGAAATGGGAAGCTTTCTACTAGACAGGACACATCCATTGATGCACTCTCTTTTCTAATGTCTACAACCACGGACACCATGGGATACACAGACATAGAAACACTCTCCTTTTCAAACGACTTACGAGAAACAGTTCACTCCAAACCAAACAAACCACCTTTTTTTCCTATTCTCACAACATGAGACAAAATCACAAACTCACAACCTCACCGACAAAGGCACCTTTTTACCCTAAGTAGGTCTGTGACTCTATGGAGTGTACTCTGACTGGTGGGCCACACAATGTTCCCCCGAAATGTCCTGTCCTGTCTCAGATATGGTCTCCTTGGCCATCTCTATGAAGTTGTCAGGAGCCAGCGGTGGGCCACTATCTGCTTTTTCAGGAAAGGCCCCTCTTCAGAGCTCTCTTGGCTTTTGGCCATTCTAACATCAGTAGGTACAAAGAAAGACTGACTCTGTCCTTGGTAATTCCAAACAAGTGAACCCACTGGGACTGGTACTGGGACTGGCTCTGTGTGCCTGGCTTCCAGGATCCTAAGTTCAGAGAGTTCCATCACCAAGGGAGTAAGGTGAGGTCACTTCCTTCAGGAACTGAATGAGGTCACTGCCTTGGCAACCACTTTATCCTAACAGTTGCTTCCAAGTGTCTCATTAGATGGAGGCTTCCCCTACTTCCTGTGAAACATTCACAAGTTAGAATGGTATATCAACCATAGGAACCCGGTAATAGCTCTCCACACAGGCCTGGTTTGGTCCATCTCCTCTACATTGAGAAGAGAGGTTCTGATTCAGACACATCCCGTCATCCTGACCAGGTATTTTGCCATGGAAGATTACTTTTGCTTTCTCAGGTCCTCCATAGATGACTACATATTCTCCAGGGATCATTTCTGCATTGAACTTGTGGTTCTCAACAGGTGAAAGATCCCCTACATTCCTGTATTGTAAGACCAACTCTGTCCCTGCTCTTCTTTAAATTTACATTGAGGGAACAGTGTATTGTTAGGGTTAATAAAATGTTTGATTTGGGTTAGAAATCATTCTGCTGGATGAATAATGGTATTGGGAACCTGCGATATTTTCAAAAATATAGAGGTGAAATATATAAATGAAAAAAGAAAGTCTAGGTAATTTTGAAAGCCCAGAGGGGCAATGGGCCCTTCATTGGGATACTTAGCTTTGATTTACGTTGTGCACAGATATCTTAGATAAATCGATATACAATGGCATAGGACCTTGTTCCTTTTATGATTAAAATTCGAAGAGAACATCCAGTCAAAAAGGGATAGTAAGTAGGATTAGATAGATATTCGGTAGGTTAACAAAGAAGAGTGAGTATAGGATTTGGAACAAAAGTTCTTTAGCAATAGGGTTTGGGTTAAAGTGTGAAAGTAAATATCAGCACACTTGAAGGGTCAGTCACAATGATGAACAGTGGAAAATATGCAGGAAAGCAGATATCAATAGAGATATTACAAAATCAACAAATGGGCCAAGGACCTGAACAGACACTTCTCAGAAGAAGACATACAATCAATTAATAAGTACATGAAAAAATTCTCACCTTCTCTAGCAGTCAGAGAAATGCAAATCAAAACCACCCTAAGATACCATCTCACTCCAGTAAGATTGGCAGCCATTAGGATGTCAAACAATAATAAGTGCTAGCGAGGATGTGGGGAAAAGGGTACACTTGTACATTGCTGGTGGGACTGCAAAATGGTGCGGCCATTATGGAAAGCAGTATGGAGATTCCTGGGAAAGCTGGGAATGGAACCACCATTTGACCCAGCTATCGCCCTCCTCGGACTATTCCCTGAGGACCATAAAAGAGCATGCTATAGGGATACCGCCACATCAATGATCATAGCAGCACAATTCACAATAGCCAGACTGTGGAACCAACCTAGATGCCCTTCAATAGATGAATGGATAAAAAATAATGTGGCATCTATACACAATGGAGTATTATGCAGCACTAAAAAATGACAAATTCATGGAATTTGCAGGGAAATGGATGGCATTAGAGCAGAATATGCTAAGTGAAGCTAGCCAATCCTTAAAAAACAAATGCCAAATGTCTTCTTTGATTTAAGGAGAGCAATTAAGAACTGAACAGAGGGAAAGAGCGTGAGGAAAATATTAACATTAAACTGAGACAAGTGATGGGAGGGAAAGGGAGAGAGAAGGGAAATTGCATGGAAACGGAAAGAACCCTCATCGTTATACGAAATCACATATACGAGGTTGTGAGGGGAAAGGGGGGGAAGGGAGAGAACGGAACAACAACAGATGAGGTAGAGAGGGAAGATGAAAGGGGAGGGGAGGGGGGATAGTAGGGGATAGGAAAGTAAGCAGAATACAACAGTCACTAATATGGCATTATGTAAACATTGTGAATGTGTAACTGATGTGATTCTGCAATCTGTATTTGGGGTAAAAATGGAAATGCATAACTCACTTGAATCAAATGTATGAAAGATGAGAAAAAAAATTAAAAAAGTACTAATTTGGCTCATCGTAACAATAAAAAAAGAGATATTACAAAATCAGGCAAAGTATAAAGTGAGTGATATGATTAGATATTTGCAACAGGGTTGATTTTGAATATATAATCTTAGGAAGAAACAAATATGTAGTCACCAATAGGATTGATATTTGAGAGCATTAGGCAACCTGAACATGGAAGTAATCCATGTTCACTTTCCATTTAGGCTTTAGTACAATAATAAGTGTGAACTTTGCATTTTGTGTCCAGAATATTACTGTGATAAAATGTATATGTAGATTAGGTGACATGAGTATTTCTTTCACCATTTCTGCGAGTAATATTTTGAAGACATATACATAAGTATTGGTTGTACAAAAAGCTGTACCCTGTGTCTATGAATATACAGATAATGCATGAATAGACCATACTGTGAATAAATAGTATAGCTGGTTCCACTTTAAATAATGGATTGAATTGATATTCACAAAGGAGTGGTCTGAGGCAAAAACCTTCCTGAAATTCAGGGCAACAGAACAATAGGTAAACAAAACGCACAAAGCAGGGTTTCTCCACTGAGACTTTCCTGGTCACACTGGTATCTTAGTTTTCTGAGATGCTCGCCTTTCCCTTCAGCTATCCAGTACATAGCCATATCACATAGCTTGGAGGTAGTACATATCTTGGACACAAAACAATGAGGCAATTCTGGAGAGTGTCCAGAATTCAGGATGTAAACAGAAACTTTGAAAGATAGCAGGTGTTTCCCTTCAATAAGGAAAGCTGCAGTCCATTAATAAATCGGGCAGGATGAATGTTGCGAAGCTTTCTCCTAGACAGGACACATCCATTGATGCATTTTATTTTCTAATGTCTACAACCACGGACAGAGTGGGATACACAGACATAGAAGCACTCGCCTTGTCAAAGGACTTACTAGAAACAGTCCACGCCAATTCAAACAAACAGCCTTTCTTACATCTTCTCAGAACTTGAGAAAAAACCATACACACACCTACACCCACAAAGGCACCTCCTTTGTGGAGTGTCCTCTGAATGGTGGGCCATACTATATTCCCCCAAAATGGCCTGTTGTATCTCAAATCTGGTCTCCTTGGCCAACTCTGTGCAGTTGTCAGGAGCCAGCGGTGAACCAATACCTGCTTTCTCAGAAAGGTCTTTCTTCAGAGCTTTCCTGGCATTTGGCCATCCTCACATCTGTTGGTACTAAGAAAGACTGACTCTGTGCTTGGTAAATTGAAACAAGTGAGACCACAGGGACAGGGACTGCGACTGGCTCTGGGTGCCTCTCTTCCTGGATCCCAAGTTCAGAGAGTTCCATCACCAAGGAAGTGAAGTGAGGTCACTTCCTTCAGGAACAGAATGAGGTCACTGCCTTGGCAACCTCTTTGTCCTAACAGTAACTTCTAAGGGTCCCATGAGATGGAGTCTGTCCCTTCTTTCTGTCACACTTTCACAAGTTAGAATGGTATATCAACCATAGGCACCTGGGAAGAGCTCTCCACACAGGCCTGATTTGGTCCATCTTCTCTACATTTAGAAGATAGAGGTTGATTCAGACACATCCATTCATCTTGACCAGGTTGTTTACCATAAAAGATGACTTTTCCTCTCTCAGGTCCTTCATAGCTGCCTATATCTTCTCCAGGAATCATTTCTGCATGGACCTTTGATGTTCTCAGAAGGTGGAAGATCCCCTACATTCCTATATTGTAAGACCAACTCTGTCCCTCCTCTTTTGTAAAGTTAGATTGAGGGAACAGTGTATGTTTAGGGTTAATAACATGTTTGATTTGGGTTAGGAATCTCTCTGCCCCATGAATAATGGTATTGGGAACCTGTGATATTTACAAGAATATATAGGTGAAATGTAAGTATGAAAACAGAAATCTAGGTAAGATTCGAAGTCAGAAGGGCATTGGGTCCTTGAGTGGGATTCTTAGGTTTGAATTATGTTCTGCATATATGTCTCCGACAAATTGAAATACAATGGTTTAGGACCTTATACCTTGGATGATTAATTGTCGAAGAGAACATCGAGTCAAAAAGCAATAGTCAGTAGGATTAGGAAGATAGTCAGTAGGTTTAGAAATAAGAGTGAGTATAGGATTTTGACCAAAATTTCTTTAGCAATAGGGTCTCGGGTAGACATTGAATGTAAATGTCAGCATATGTGAAGTGTCAGACACAATGATGAACTGGGGAATATATGTAGGAAAGCAGATATCAATAGAGATATAAGGAAATCAGGCAAAGTATAAACTGAGTGATAGGATTAGACATTTTCAACAGGCTTGAAGTTGAATATATAATCTTAGAAAGAAACAAATATGTAGTCACCAATAGGATTTACATTTGAGAGCATTAGGCAACCTGGATATGGTTGTTTTTAGTAATCCATGCTCACTTTCCATTCAGGCTTTGATACAATCATGAGTATGACCTTTGTTTTTTGTGTCCAGAATACTACTGTGATAAAAAAAGAAATATATATATATATATATATATATATATATATATATATATATATATATATATATATATATATATATATTGATAGATAGATAGATAAGGTGACATGAATATTTCTTCTACCATTTTTGGGAGCAATGTTTTGAAGAGGTATAAATTAGTATTGGGGGAACAAAGAGGTGTACACTGTGTCTATGAATATAGAGATAATGCATTAATAGACCATACTGTGAATAAATAGCATACCTGGTTCCAACTTTAATAATGGATTGAATTGAAATGTGAAAATGTACAGGAAATCTTATATTGATATTCACACATTCATTCCAACCACTTATACATCTAATGGTAATATTAATGTTATGGTTTATCTTGAAGAGTGTGTGGGTTTAGCTTCAAAATTGATTATGGAAATCGAAAATAATGTGTTTGGAAAGAAGTCTCATGAAAAGACCAGTCAAGTAACATGGAGGAATACATGTGTTCTGAAGCAGGAAGTGATTAAAAGTGAAACAAATTCCTATAAATTTGTGAACTTGTGAATGAAATATATATCCTATGATGTGCAAAAACTGAAGAAATAGTAATGTACCAGTGTTGAATTAAAATGAATGTCAAAATAGACATCATGTCCCATAGGAATATACTTGCATTGATGTTAAACTGGGTCAGTTACTGTAGAAATATTAGGATTTGTAAGCACCATTGATTGAAGTTAGTTTTCAGCACTGGGAAACAAATATGTATTTCAGGTAGATGATTATTTCTGAGAATAATCTTGTGAAAAGTTGATTATAAATCCACATACATGAACATGAATGAATTTACGGAGTGTATATAAGACAAATATATTTCATATTTTATAAAATCTGTAGAGTGTATGTGTATATATATATATATATATATATATATATATAGACAAAAAAACACAAAAATTCATTAAAAAGTATCAATATATATATGCCAATCGTAATTCATCATGTAATATATATCACCCTCAGATGCAAAAATATTTATTTTACTAAACATGGGTTTATGTATAATATTGTTCTAATAGGAAGCTCACCCATAGTTTGGATTTTCATTTCCAACAGCTTTTAGGAGGACTGATCTCTTCTTACAATTTGTTTCTACCAAGTCAGCCAACTCATAAAAATATACGTGTGATACCAAGTAGGAATCTATATGTGCATATAAAAAGTACATGTGCTGAGTAGGCTACAGAGAAAGGGAGACAGGAATTCACATATTTGTTAACTTTAAAAACGCATGGAGAGAGCTGGGGATGTGGCTCAAGTGGTAGCGCGCTCGCCTTGCATGGGTGCGGCATGGGTTCGATTCTCAGCACCACGTGCAAACAAAGATGTTGTGTCCGCCGATAACTAAAAAAATAAATATTTTAGAATTCTCTCTCTCCTCTCTAACTCTCTCTTTAAAAAAAAAACACATGGAGGACTATTTCAATTAAAAATTGAGTAGATTTATAAAACCGACCCTTTATCATGCAAGAGGGAAGTCCAACTATACACCATGCCTCCTCTGAACTGCTTGTATTTTCATTTTTTTTGTTTATTTTTCTCCATCATATTAGGATTAGTAGTCAGAGTCTAGTAGGGTATGAGTTAGTGTCAGGGATTCAGTATTTCGAATGGAAAATTGGAAAATGGATCAATGTGTATGCAAATGTGTACTACAAAAAAATTTTCCCACTCTCATTCAGAACAATGCCTTGACATTACCTTCACCCCAAGTAAGACACAATTAGAGGAGAAGAGTTAGAAAATCTTTGAATACATATCTGAAATTGAAAATGCTTAGGGTTCACAACCTTGGAGATTGTAGAGGAGTTTCCAAAAGTAAGGGACAGTGTAAAAACTCTACAAACATGGAGATTTGCCTGCCTAAAGACGTCTGGAGAAACTGTCTCTAGGTTGGGCACTTGAAATATATGTTTTTGTGAGGATCTTTAGCTTCCTTTCTAGTGAGACCATCAAAGCTGCGTCTTCATCTCTGTGATCTGGAGGACATGGTTTATAATTTTCCAATAAACATGAAGCAGCAGTGCTGAATTCTCTCTTGTATGTAAACTGTGGCCACTGGGGGCTACGTGTCTCCCCATATGGACTGCGAAGCCATTTTATCATCCTCCACTTTTCCTAATGTTTCTTCCTGCTGCACTCGGAGTTTGGTATTTGCTTCACGAAATACAAGGAGTTCAACTGGGACACAGTGTTGCTGCGAGTTCTGTCACTTGTGGTGGATCAGGGTCTGCAGGAGAATGCACCAACAGGGCTTGTATACCACATAGGATGCCCCCTTGACCATAGCAACCTGATTCTGAACATTGCACTGAAACCTCTCCATATAACAAGTTGCCTTTACATATAAGGGTCTGCTGGCTGCACCATGTCAGTCACAAGCCATTTGGAAGCCAATGGCAGATCCACATGGCCCCACCTCAGATGCTTTATCACACATTTGCTCACCACTGCTCTAGGCCCACTACTCAGCAGGATCCAAATTATTGAGATCTCTGTTCTACACCATTTTCATCAAAACCAGTCAATCAAGGCACTTTCTGGTACACTCGTGATCAGCAACAGGACATCCAAATGTTCTTCATTGCCACCTGGTCATTGGAATTTCAAAAATTTCATGGTATTTATCTAGCCAATTTTCAATTATGAAGTTGGAAGCACTATGGCTTTCAAATCATTCAGGAATCATTCAATGGTGAGGAAGCTCATTTCAATGAAAAATTTGAAGAACTCTCACAGGCAAGGCTTCCCAAAGAGTGGCCTAAAAGTCACATGAATCCAGGCCCATCGAGGTCTACAATTGAGGTCCATGTGTGTTTTGACTAGCAAATATGGCTTCCAAGTCTTTCAGAAAAAAATAATTTGATATCCTGGCTGAGATTCCCAGTGCTCTGTGGAAAGCCACCCTAGGACTAGATCTCAGTTTCCAACGGAGACTCTCATGCATGGCCTCCTAAATTCTTAACACAATTCATGGCAATACTTCTTTGATGATTGATCCAGAACTGAGTGTTTAAGGGGAATGACACCAGAGTTCAAGCCCAGGTGGATCCAGTCATCTCTTCCAACTGCCACACGAATGACTACAATTAAAACCAAAACACTTTCACATGGTCCTCACCTTCTTCCAGAGAGATACTCATCATTACCTCTGGCTGGAGTTTTTCATGTGGGACGCATCCCAAGAGAGTGTCCGAAATAATCTTCCTTGCCCCTCATTTGCCTAAAGTCAGGGTGGCATGGTCACCCTTCCTGTGAACCTGGAGTGATCCAATAGGCCTGCTTCTCCAATTTGAGGCCTACTGACTCTCAGGGATAGATTCTTTAAGTGATTTGGAGTCACAAGAAAACACAAGCACCTCTGCAGTTCTTCAAAGAACTCATTTGACCTAAAGGATCCCTATTCTCACTTGATAGAGATCAGAATCCTAACAGAGGAAGGCAAGAGACTCATCAACAATGACAGATTTTTGGCCATTTTGGTTTTGATTTCACACATGGAATCTATCTTTAGATCCATCATGTGCTGAGAATCTAAGCCACAACCTCATACAGGGCCAAGAGGCTGATTTAGACACATCCTTTTACAAGCAATTAAGCAAAGAGCCACAGGTGATGCCCATTCATTTCCATTTGAAAACTGTTTTCTTCAGGCTTCACAAAGGGGTGGCCTGAGGCAAAGATCTTCCCGACATTCAGGACAACAGAACCATAGGTAAGCAAATGAAACAAAGCAGGGTTTCTCCACTGAGAATTTCCGGGTCACACTGATATCTGAGTTTTCTAAGATGTTCCCATTCTCTACAGCTATCAAGTATATGGACATGTCTCAGAGCTTGGAGGTGGTACATATCTTGGAAACAAAACCATGAGACTATTCTGGAGAGTGGCCAGAATTCAGGAAGAAAACAGGAACTTAGGAATTTAGTAGGTGTTGCCCATCCATAAGGCAAACCAAAGTCCATTCTTCAATTAGGCAGGATGAATGCTGGGAAGTTTTCTACTAGACAGGACACATCCTTTGATGCCTTCTCTTTTCTAATGTCTACAACCACGGACACAGTGGGATACTCAGACTTAGAAACACTAGCCTTGTCAAACGACTTACTAGAAACAGTCCACTCCAACCCAAAAAAACTGCCTTTCCTACCTATTCTCAGAACATGAGAGAAAAGCACAAACTCACTGAACACCCACAAAGGCACCTCCTTAACCCAAGTAGGTCTGTGACTATCTGGAGTGTCCTCTAACTGGTGGGCCATACTATGTTCCCCTGAAATGGCCTGTCCTTTCTCAGATCTGATCTCCTTGGCCAACACTGTGAAGTTGTCAGGAGCCAGCGGTGAACCAATACCTGCTTTCTCAGGAAAGGCCCCTCTTCAGAGCTCTTCTGCCATTTGACAATCCTCATATCAGTCGGTACCAAGGAAGACTGACTCTGTCCTTGGTAAATCCAAACAAGTGAGACCACTGGGACTGGGACTGGGACTGGCTCTGGGTGCCTGGCTTCCTGCATCACAATTTCAGATTTTTTGATCACCAAGGAAGAGAGGTGAGGTCACTTTCTTTAGGAACTGAATGAGGTCACTACCTTGGCCACCACTTTGTCCTAACAGTTGCTTCGAAAGGTCCCATGAAATGGAGGCTGCCCCTACTTCCTTTGACACTTTCACAAGTTAGAATGGTATATCAACCATAGGCACCTGTAAACAGCTCTCCACACAGGCATGGTTTCATCAGTTCTCTACATTAAGAAAGGAGAGGCTGATTCAGACACATCCCTTCATACTGACCCTGTTGTTTGCCATGGAATATGACTTTTCCCCTCTTAGGTCCTTCATAGCTGCCTGCAACTTCTTCAGGGTATAATTTCTGCATGGTCCTTTGATGTTCTCAGCAGGTGGAAGATCCCCTACATTACTGTATTGTAAGATAAACTCTGTCTCGGCTCTTCTGTAAAGTTAGTTTGAGGGAACAATGTATGGTTAGGCTTAATAACATGTTTCATTTGAGTTAGGAATCATTCTGCTTAATGAATAATGGTATTGGAAACTTGCGATATTTACAAGAATATATTGGTGAAATATAAGTTTGAAAACAGAAATCTAGATAAGATTTGAATCCAGGAAGGCCATTGGGCTGTTGATTGGGATACTTAGCTTTGAATTATGTTCTGCACAGATGTCTCAGATAAATCAATATACAATGGCATAGGACCTTGTACCTTGGATGATTGCTTGTCGAAGAGATCATCCAGTCAAAAAGGGATAGTCTTTAGGATTAGGAAGATAGTCGGTATGTTAGAAAAAAGAGTGAGTATAGGATTTGGACCAAAAGTTCTTTAGCAATAGGGTTTCGGATAAAGAGTGAATGTAAATGTCAGCACATGTGAAGAGTCAGTCACAATGATGAACTGGGGAAAATATGTAGGAAAGCAGATATCAATAGAGACATTAGGAAATCAGGAAAATATAAAGTGAGTGATAGGATTAGTCATTTTCAACAGGGTTGAGGTTGAATATATTATCTTAAGAAGAAACAAATATGTAGTCACCAATAGGATTGATTTGAGAGCGTTAGGCAACCTGGATATGGATGTGTTTAGTAATCCATGCTCACTTTCCATTTAGGCTTTGGTGAAAGGTTAATAAAATAGGTACTTGTTACTTACTGTTTTTCTGTATGCTTAACAAAACACTGTTGAAGTCTTGAGGACTGTTTGCTAATCTTGTTTCCAGAATGTGCTGTCCCCAACTGCCAAACTGCAAATGTATACCCTCACCCGTTTGCACGCAAACCACCCACTTGCCCTGACCCATCAATAAACTTCCCTCCCTGCCCTCTCCAAGGAAAGCATATAAGCTCTGCTTAAGCTGTTCTCATTGCTCTCTGCTCTATTCAAGTGAGCTCTGAGCCCCAGAATGCTGGACCCATAATAAACCATTTACTGTTGCATGAGACATTCCTCTGGTGGTCTCTTCCTCTGATGCTTGCCCGACCTTTACATCTGGAGGCACGAGCAAGATCCGGCAGCGGCGGATGAAAGATCCCCAAGGGGCTCCTTTCAGGGTAAGTAAGGGAACTCTTTTTGGTTTTAGGTTTCAGGTTAGGGCTTGGCAAAATGGCTATTGGTGATGAGCGTGAGCTCTCTCTGACAGAGGCTGACATACGTGTCACAGAGCCACAGGCCACGTCCCTGGGGGATGCCCCAGAGGACTCAGGAAATCGAGGAACAATAGTCTCCTTGACTCAGTGATATTTTGCTTCGGATTCAGTATTGCCAGCCCATCAGGTTTTGGCGGCTACTCAGTCCTGGCCTCAGTATTGGACGTCCATTGCCTGTCTTTATTGTCTTGTCTTGTCAGTGTAGTGTGTGATTTCTTTCACTGTTTGTGTATCTCTCATTTTGGGACAGAGCACTTCAACACCTCTCTTCCTGACCCTTGATCACTGGACCAAAGTCTGCGCAAGGCCCAGAATCTTTCTTTTTCAGTAAATTGCTGTACCTGGCAGACCCTCTGTGCCTCAGAATGACCCACCTTTGGAGTTGGATAGCCCCTAGAAACATCTACTTCCCACTAATTTGAAACGTCAGAGATTTTGTCTTTCAACCGGGGCCACATAGACATCCAGATCAACAGCCATATATCTTAACTTTGCAGGACCTCTGCAAATCTCCTCCTACATGGGTGAAGCCTTTCTTTGTCTCTGCGCCCACTCCTACTCCTTCCACCATGATTCTATCTCACAAACCCTGTGCTCTTCCTCCTCCAACCTCTGTTCTCCCTGAGTCTCAAGACTCTACTGGACTCTCCTACCCTTCTTATCCGCTGCCGTCATCCACCAACCCCCAAAAACCTCTAAGTGATTCCTTTGCTGCTGACTCAGCCTCTCCGCCATTGGAGAAAGCTAGGCCAGCCCAGCGCCCACCAGATGACTCCCCCTTGTCACACACACAGCCCCTCCTTCCCTGGAGGAAGCTGGCCCGGCTAAAAGAACTCAAAGAACTCCCTGGCGTTTTCACACCTGCCTACTTGGGATGACTGCCAACAAATCCTAGGGATTCTCTTCATGACAAAGGAACGAGAGAGAAACTTTCTGGAAGCTAGAAAAAAATATCCTCGGACCAGATGGGTGACCAACACAACTTCCCAACATAATCAAAGCCAGCTTACCCTTGAACTGACCCAACTGGGACCCCGACACCTTTGAAGGCAGGGAGCATCTGTCCACTTATTGCCGGGCCCTAATAGTGGGTTTCCAACCGGCCGCATGCAACCAAATAATTTGGCCAAGGTAAGAGAGATTATTCAAGGGCCTGATGAATATCCCTCTATGTTTCTAGAGAGAATTATGGAGGCATATAGGAGATATACTCCTTTCGATCTTCAGGCAGAGGATCAAAAGACATATGTCATGATGGCCTTCATTGGGCAAGCTGATCTGGATATTGAAAGAAAGTTACAATACTTAGATGGATTACAAGATATGACTTTGAGAGATTTACTCAGGGTAGCCGAGAAAGTATCCTATAAGAGAGAAACAGAGAGAACGAAAGGGAGCAAAGGGAGGATGACAGATGAAAAAGACAGATGAAGGTATTAACTAAGGTCCTGGTCACAACAATAAATAGGCCAGAAATTAAGAAACAGTGAGACAAGAAGCGATACCTGGGTCCCCACCAGAGGCCACCCTTGGCCTCAGATCAATGTACCTACTGTAAAGAAAAAGGACACTGAGCCAAAAAGTGCCCTAGAAAGAGACAGCCACGCCAGACAGCCTTTCTGACTCTGGAGGTTGACTGAGAATGTCAGGGCTCAGATCCCTTCCCCGAGCTCAGGGTAACTTTTGAAGTGAAGGGGACCCCATAAACTTTGAAGTGGATACAGCAGCAGTATACTCAGCCCTTAAGGCCCCACTGGGCCCTCTATCAAATAAAAGGTCTCTAGTTCAAAGGGCTAACAGCAGTAAATATCAGACTTAGACAACTAAGAGGACCATGGACATGGGCAAAGGAAAAATCCAACATTCCTTCCTAGTAATCCCAGAATGCCTGGCCCCATTGATGGGCAGAGATCTGCTCAGTAAGCTCCGGGCCGAAACAACTTTTAACCCCGAAGGCCCCAAAATGAAATTTCTAAATCCTTCATTAAAAACTCCTATAGTCATGGCTTTATAAATGTCAGTCGAAGATGAACATCCACTTTTCACACACCCCAAGAATGATCAAACAGGCAAGCTACCCCAGAAATGGATAACAGATTACCCAGATGCCTGGGCAAAAATTGTTGGGTTAGGCCTAGCCATGAAACAACCTCCAAGAACAGTGGAGTTAAAAACCTCAGCCTCCCCAATCAATGTCAAACAACATCCTCTGAGCAAAAATGCTAAAGATGGGTTAAGGCCCCATATTCAGAAATATCTGGCTTTAGGGTCCTAAGGCCCTGTCAATCGGCCTGGAACACTCCCCTGCTACCAGTAAAAAATCCAGGAACTGGGGACTATCCCCGTTCAAGACCTAAGAGAGATCAACAACAGAGTGCAGGGCATTCACCCCACGGTAAATAATTTGTACAATCTGCTTATCACTCTGAACCCTGAGTAGAAATGGTATGGACATAAAGATGCTATCTTTTGCATGCCTCTGCATAAAGACAGTCAGTTTCTGTTTGCTTTTGAGTGGGTAGACCCAGAAACCGGAACGTATGGTAAACTAACATGGACTAGACTCTCACAGGGGTTCAAAAACTCCCCCACTCTCGTTGATGAAGCCCTCCACAGAGATGTCAACAACTTCAGAACTATGCACCCCGAAGTCACCCAGCTTCAATACGTGGATGACCTGCTACTGCAGCCAACACCAAGGAAAACTGTGAGTCTGGGAACCAAGCACTACTATGTAAGCTTGCTCAACTCGGGTATAGAGCTTCTTCCAAAAAACCCCAAATTTGCCAGCAAGAAGTAGTCTTCCTGGGCTATTCCCTTAGAGGTGGTAAACGTTGGCTCACTGAGCCCAGAAAACAAACGGTTGTGCAGATACCCCCCCCCCCCCCAGCAGCAGACAACACAAAGAGTTTCTTGGGACTACTCGGTTTTGCAGGTTATGGATTCCTGTGTTTGCGTCCTTAACTTCTCCTTTATACCCGCTGTTAAAGGGAGATGCCCAATTCCAATGGACCCCTGAGCACCAGCAAGCTTTTGATAACATCTTACGACACTGGCACTGAACTCCTCAACTTCACTGAGCCAAGCCTGCAATTTCAGAAAGCCCTACACTACGTTAAAAATGTACATCAATTCACACACCTTGGTCCAAAGAAACTGCAGGCATTCCTGAAGGATCAAGAACAGAGTTTTCCACTAACCGACTCACAGCGAAAGGACATAACTGAACAGGTAACAAAACCCTGTCCGTTCTGTCAATAGAACAATTACCCTTCCAAGCTTCCTGCAGGAAAGCACCTATGAGCAACCAGACCAGGAAATTCTGGGAAGTGGACTTTACTGAAATTTAGCCAGCAAGGTATGGACTTCAATATCTCCTAGTGTTTGTAGATATATTTTCAGGATGGATTGAAGCCTTCCCCACAAAAAAAAGGCACAAATGGTGGTAGAAAATCCTGAAAGATATTTTTCTATGATACGGCCTACCTAAGGTAATAGGGTCTGATAATGGACCGGCTTTCATGGCCCAGGTAAGTAAGGGGTTAGCCAGGATCCTGGGGATAAATTGGAAGTTACATTGTGCTTATAGACCCCAGAGCTCAGGACAGGTTAAAAAAATTAATAGAACCATTAAAGAGACCTTAACGAAATTAAGCTTAGAGAGGGCATCAAAGATTGGACTATGCTCCTGCCTTATGCACTGTTTCATGCAAGAAATACTCCCTCTGTTTCTTTGTGTAACCTCACCTCCTATGAAATTCTCTATGGGGCCCCTCCTCCAGTAAGGACCTAACCACAACTCTAAGACCTACCGATCCCTTCCACACCCCCTTGCTTGACAAACTTAAAGCTATTGAAATAACTCAGGGATACCTGTCAAAACAGCTGGCCACTGCCTACCAACCTGGTGAAGAGGAGACTCCACATCGATATCAAAAAAGAGACTTCATCTACATAAGATGACATCAGGTGTCATCCCTGGAACCCCGCTGGACAGGACCATACCAGGTGCTACTTATAAAACCTACAGTGGTAAAGGTAGACGGAATCACTTCCTGGATCCTAATTCTCATCTCAAGCCTGTGCCCTGTCCAGACTCTGGCTTGAAAGTGGAAAAGACTGGTAACCCTTTCAAATTGTATATTTGCCATGTTGATAAGGCTATAGACTCTCCCCTTGGCCACCACTAGTCCTAACCATCATCAGCCCATTCAGCAGCGATGGCTGATCACAAATCCTATTAGACAAGAAGTATGGTCTGTCTCACATACAGCCCCCTTAGGGACCTGGTGGCCAACTCTCCACTCAGCTGGGTATACCTCTTTCCAATTGGGATATCTCTGATGAAGAGGATCCCACTAAAATTTCATTAAATTTCTCCCGTACCATAGATAATGGAAACAAACATTATGGATGTAGGGACACGCAAGCCTGATGCAGGTTGGCTAGCCTAGATTACTATGTTTGCCTGGTGGACTATCAAAGCCACAAACAACCACGGCTGTGTGGGGGAAAAGCCGTCTTCTTCCGTAAGTCATGGGGATGTGAGCATACAGGGGCTGCCTGGTGGAACCCAAAATCCTCATCAAATTCAGTTCACAGCATTGGCCATATTACCAATTAGACAACCAAAACCGATGGCCCCCAGAGGGGTCTCTAGATCCTCAAATTCTGTGTGACTATTTCAACTTCGGCAAGTGCTCAAAAGGATTGAAGAAAATTCCCCTATGTGTAGACCTTTTCCCTCCTTTGCTCACATCACGAAATATGTTTCTCCAATAGATCCTTCTGCTCCAGATTCTCTGCTGTCACTCTCACATCAACAACCTGATTTCTCCCCTCCAATTACTAGATCAAAACCCCAAACCTCCGCTGGTTCTCAGACCATTGCCCCCATGCTGAGGCAGCAGGTACTGAGGTACCCTTCCACCCACTCACTCCTCTCTTCTCCTGTCAGTGCCCACACCGGGTCCCACCAGGTCCTCTTACCAGCTAACCCAAAGCTCAAACCAGCTGAGGAGTGCCCTCAGACGCCTATCCAAGATGTAATGAAAATGGCCTTTAAAGTTGCTTTGTCATCACTAAAAACAGGTTACTAAAAATTTAAAGTCCCTCACAGGCTTTTTAGATACTCATTCCTGTCTTCCCATCTGCTCTACCTGTTCTACTGCTCAAGTTTTGTTGCCAGGAAAATCCCAAACCCTTTTCCCATTATTCTTTTATATCTCTTTTTCCTCATTCTCAGAACCACAGAACTGCTCTCACCCCCCGCCTTCCCCGTCTTCCCCTCTGTACCAGGCCCACAGAAAAATCTTAAATGGCCTTCTCCAGAAGTCTTCATCGTGGCTGACTTTAGGACTTTCAGCAACAAAGTCCCTATAAAAGAGTTCAGTGTAGATAAACTTCCTCTTTTCGTGTTGCTCTGTTATACTTGGCCACTGGCTGGAAAAATCAGCCCTTCTAAGCTAGACACCCCCTTACTAGTTTTTCACAAAATATGTGAACAAGGCCTCTGGCCATGAGCTGAGGCTTCCAGAGATGGCTACATTTCCAAGATAAAGAAGTTACCAACTGGGCTCCATGGTAACAGCTGGCAGGGAGAAAATAAAAGAGAAGAAAAAAGCTCTCCCCCTCCCAGGAGTCCTTAATAAGTTATCTTTCCCAGAGAAGATGAAAATAAAAACAGAACCAAAAACTGCTTTTTGTGAACTTCTGCAGACTGTGAATTTCTGAGTCTTTTCCCTTACATGTTGGGTACAAAATTCTGAAACTACCTAAACTTGGGATTCAGGGGATTAATTGATTACAACAGAAGCAATGCCCTCTATATCCGGTTGCAACCAAATAGGACTGTTTCCCTGTCTTTGGTGCTATCTTAGGTGCCTTGCCTTGTCCATACCTACAACAGTATAATTCTATATACTTAAACATTGTTTATTCATAAAATTATCAACAGATGTGATTAATTATGTAATGGTGCAGATGTTTCCCCGAGTGCTCTATCATGAGGCAGGATCATTTAAATTTAAAATAGGGGGGCATACAACCCGGTTCCGCTGGCAACCTGTATCCTTCACTTTAGCCATCCTATGAGGAATAGTAGTTGCTGCAGAGAAGGGCACAGGAACCACTGCCCTAATCCATGGGACACAACAAATGACCCAATTAGAAGCAGCAATAGACCAAAACTTATAGATATTAAAAAACCACCATCACAGCTTTACAAGAATCTTTAACCTCTCTCTCTGAAGTTGTTTTACAGAACAGGCGAGGGTTCGACCTCCTCTTCATGAGAGAAGGGGCCTTTGTCCTGCATTGAGGGAAGAATGTTGTTATTATGCCTACCATACTGGAGTTGTAAAAGAATCTATGATTAAATTAAGAAGATGCATTGAAGAGCATCAACAAGAGAGAGAGGCCCAAAAAGGGTGGTTTGAGTCTTGGTTCACTGAGTCCCCCTGGGTAACTATGCTTTTATCAGCCCTGGCCGGTCCATTAATAATCCTCACATTATTGCTAACTGTAGGACCCTGTTTGCTCAACCGTGTAGTTTCCTTTCTCCAAGCTCAAATTGGACAAGTTAAACTTATGGTAATCAGAAATCAATATACCACACTAGCAGACATAAAATGTGACATCCTCAATGATCACTATTATAATTTAATGTAACCAAAAGAAAGTGGGGAATGAAAGGTAAATAAAATAGGTAATTGTCACTTCCAGTTTTACGGTATGCTTAACAAAACACTGTTGATATCTTGAGAACTGTTCGCTAATCTTGTTCCCTGAATGTTCTGTACCAACTGCAAAACTGCAGAATGTACTCCCTCACCCATTTGCACGCAAACTGCCCACTCGCGCTGACCCATCAATAATCTTCCCTCCCTGCCCTCTCCAAGGAAAGTATATAAGCTCTGCTTAAGCTGTTCTCAGGGCTCTCTGCTCTATTCAAGGGAGCTCTGAGCCCCAGCATGTTGGACCCCCATAAACTTTTGGCTGTTGCATTAGACAGTCCCTGGTAGTCTCTTCCTCCGATGCTCGCCTGACATTTACATTGGTAAAATAATAAGTGTGACCATTGCTCCTGTGTCGAAATGTACAAATTATTATTGGGGGTACAAATAGGTGTACCCTGTGATATGAATATAGAGATAATGCATGAATAGACAATACTGTGAATAAATAATATAATGGATTCCAAATTTAATAATGGATTCAATTGATATCTGAAAATATACAGGAAATCTTATATTGATATACATACATTCATTCCAACCAGTTAAACATCTAAACGTTATATTAGGATTATGATTTATCATGAAGAGTGTGTGAGTTTTGCTTCAAAATTGATTATGGAAGTTGAAAATAATGTGTTTGGAAAGAAGTCTCATGAAAAGACCAGACAAGAAACCTGGAGGAATCCATGTGTTCTGAAGCAGGAAGTTATTGAAAGTGAAACAAATGCCTATAAGTTTGCTAACTTGTGGATGAAATATATATCTTATGATGTGCATAAATTGAAGAAATAGTAATGTAGCAGTGTTGAATAAAAATGAATGTCAAAATACACATCATGTCCCATAGTAATCTACTTGCATTGATGTTAAACTGGGTCAGTTTCTGTACAAATTTAGTATTTGTATGCAACGTTAACTAAAGTTAGTTTTCAGTACTGGTAACGAATATGTATTTCAGGTGGATGAATATTTCTGAGAATAATCTTGTGAATACTTGATTATAAATCCATACACATGAACATGAATGAATTTAGGGAGTGTATATAAGACACATATATTTCATATTTTGAAAAATCTGGAGATATATATATATATATATATATATATATATATATATATATATATATACAAAAAACACACATGCAGAGACATTAAATTACCAATATATATGCCAATCGAAATTTATCATGAAATATATATCATCACAGATGCAAAAATATTTCTTTTACTGAACATGGATTTATGTTTAATGTTGTTCAACTAGGAAGCTCACCCATAGGTTGAATTTTAAGATCCAACAGGGTTTAGGAGGAGTGATCTCTTCTCATAATTTGTATCTGCCAAGTCAGCCACCTCACAAGAATGTACATGTGATACCAGGTAGGATTCTATATGTGCATATAAAAATACATGTTCTGAATAGGCTACAGGGAAAGGGAGACAGGAATTTATATATTTATTAACTTTAAAAACACAAGGAGAACTATTTCAATTAAAAATTAACTAGATTTATAACACCTACCCTTCATAATGCAAATGGCAAGTCCAAATATACACCATGCCTCCTTTGAACTGCTTGTATTTCTATTCTGTTTGGGTTAGTTTTCTCCATCATATTAGGATTAGCAGTCAGAGTCTAGTAGTTTATGAGTTAGTGTCAGGGATTAAGTATTTCGAATGGAAAATTGAAAAATGAATCCAATGTGTATGCATATCTGTGCTACACAAAAGTCTTCCCACTCTCATCCACAACAATGCCTTGACATTAACTTCGCCCCAAGTAAGACACAATTAGAGGAGAAGAGTTAGAAAATCTGTGAATGCATATGTGGAATGGAATATACTCAGGATTTCACAAACTTGGAAGTGGTAGAGCAGTTTCCAAAAGTAAGGCACATGGTAAACACTCCACAAACATGGAGTTCTGCTGGCCTAAAGACTTCTTGATAAACTGCCTCTGAGGTTGGGCACTTGAAATATATGTTGTTGTCAGTAGCTTTAGCTTACTTTCTAGTGAGACCATCAAAGCTGGGTCTGCATCTATGTGACCTGGAGGACATTGTTTCTAATTTTCCAATGAACATGAGGCAGCAGTGCGAATACTCTCTTTGTAGTTAAACTATGGCCACTGGGAGCTAAGTGACTCACCGTGTGAACTGTAAAGCCATTTGGTCCTCCTCCACTTTTCGTGGTGGTTCTTGCTGCTGCACTGGGACTTTGGTATTTTCTTCATGAAATACAAGGAGATCAACTGGGACACAGTGCTGGAGGGAGTTCTGTCACGTGTGGAGGTCACGGTCTGCATGTGAATGCACCAACCAGGATTCTATCCCACATGGGTTGCCCCTTTGTCCATAGCAACCTGATTCTGAACATTGCCTTGAAATCTCCCTATACAAAAAGATGCCTTTACATGGAAGGTTCTGCTGGCTGTACCATGTCATTCACAAGCCATTTGGAAGCCAGTGGCAGATCCACATGTCCCCACCACACGTTTTATCACACACCTTCACACCACTTCTCTAGGCCCACTAATTTGCAGGCTCCAACTTACTGGCATCTCTGTTCTACACAATTTTCATGAAACCTAGTCAGTCAAGGCACTGTCTGATACACTCATGATCAGCAATAGGACATCCAAAGATTCTCCAGTGCCACCTGGTCATGGGAATTCCAAAAATTTCATGGTGTTTATCTAGCCATTTTTTTGAGGATGAAGTTGGAGGAACTGTGGTTTTCAAAAACCATTAAATGTTGAGGAAGCTCATTTCAATGAAACTCTGGAGAACTCTCATAGGCAAGGCTTCCCAAAGAGTTGTCAAAAGGTCACATGAAGCCAGTCCAATTGAAGTCTACAATGTGAGGTACATGTGTGTTTTGACTCTCAGCTATGGCTGCCAAGACTTTAAGAAGAAAATCATGGATTATCTTGGCTGAGATTCCCAGTGCTCTGTGGCCTTGATCTAAGTTTATAAGGGCTACTCTCATGCGTGGGCTCCTAAAATCCCAACAAAGCTCATGGCAGTACTTCTCTGAGGTCAGTTCCAGAATTCAGTCTCTATAGGGATTCACACTAGAGTTCAAGCCCAGGTGGACCCAGTGATTTCTTCCAATCGCCACACAAATGACCAAAATTTAAACGAAAACACTCCCATATGGCCCTCATCTTTTCCAAATAGACACTCATCATAACCTCTAGCTGGAGGTTTCTATGAGGGGCGCTGGACAAGACAGTGTCCAAAATAAGCTCACTTGCCCGTCATTTGCCTAAAGTCAGGGTGGCCTGGAAACCCTTCCTCTGAACCAGGAGTGATCAAATAGGCCTACCATTATTACTGTTCCACTTCTCCAATTTGAGGCCTACTGACTGTGGGGTTTAGATTCTTCATGTGGATTGGGGTCATGAGGAAACCCAAGCACCAATGGGCTAGACTCTGAAGGGCTTTGAAAAACTCATTTGACCCAAAGGATTCCTATTCTCACCTTATGGAGGTCAGGAAACTTACAGAGGAAGGCGAGAGACTTCATCCATAATGAGTACTCTTTTGGCCATTTTGGTTTTGGATGCACACATGGCATCTTTCTTTAGATCCATCAGGTGCTGAGAATCTAAGCCACAGCCTCACACAGGGCCAACAAGCTGATTCAGACACATCCCTTTCGAAATCAATTACTCAAAGAGGGACAGGTGATGCCCATTCATTTACATTAGAGAACTGTTTTATTCAGGCTTCACAACGGGGTGGCCTTAGGCAAAGACCTTCCTGACATTCAGTGCTATAGAACAATAGGTAAGCAAAAGTCCCAAAGCAGGGTTTCTCCACTGAGACTTTCCTGGTAACATTGATATCTGAGTTTTCTGAGATTCTCGCCATTCCCTTCAGCTATCCAGTACATGGCCAAGTCACAGAACTTGGAGGTGGTACCTATCTTGGTCACAAAATCATGAGCCTATTCTGGAGAGTGGCCAGAATTCAGGAAGAAAACAGGAACTTAGGAAGATTTCAGGTCTTGCCCACAAATAAGGCAACCCTCTGTCCTTTTATAAATTGGGCAGCGTGAATGTTGGGAAGCTTTCTCCTAGACAGGACACATCCATTGATGCATTTTCTTTTGTAATGTCTACACCCACGGACACAGTGGGATACACAGACATAGAAACACTTGCCTTGTCAAATGACTTAATAGAAACAGTCCACTCCAAACCAAACAAACCAACTTTCCTACCTATTCTCAGAACATGAGACAAAACCACAAACCCACACTCATTCCCACAAATGCACCTCCTTCCCCCAAGAAGGTCTGTTACTAACCGGAGTGTCCTCTGCCTGGTGAGCCATTCTTTGTTCACCCGAAATGGCCTGTCTGTTCTCAAATCTGGACTCCTTGGCCCACTCTGTGAAGTTGTCAGGAGCCAGCTTTGAGCCGCCACTACCTGCATTCTCAGGGAAGACACCTCTTCAGATTTTTTCTGGCATTTGACCATCTTCACATCTGTAAGTACCAAGAAAGACTGACTCTTTCCATGATAAATCCAAAAAAGTGAGATCTCTGTGACTGTTACTGGGCCTGACCCTGGGTGCCTGGTTTCCGGGATCCCAAGTTCAGAGAGTTCCATCACAAAGAAGTGAGGTAGGTCACTTCCTTCATGAACTGAATGAGCTCACAGCCTTGGAAAACACTTTGTTCTAACAGTTTCTTCCTAAGGTCCCATGAGATGGAGGCTGCCCCTACTTCCTGTGACACTTTCACAAGTTAGAATGGTATATCAACAATAGGTACTGGGGGAGAGATCTCCACACAGGGTTGGTTTGGTCCATTTTGTCTACATTAAAATGTGAGAGGCTTATTCAGACACATCTCTTCATCCTGACCAGGTTGTTTGCCATGGAAAATGACTTTTGCTCTCTCAGGTCCTTCATAGCATTCTATATCTTCTTCAGGGATAATTTCTGCATGGATCTTTGAGATTCTCAGCAGGTGGAAGATCCCCTATATTCCTGGATTGTAAGACCAACTCTATCCCTGCACTGCTGTAAAGTTAGATTGAGGGAACAGTGTATGGTTAATGTTAATATCATGTTCTATTTGCGTTAGGAACCATTCTGCTGGATGAATAACGGTATTGGGAACCTGAGATATTTACAAGAATATATAGGGGAAATATAAGTATGGAAACAGAAATCTAGGGAAGACTTGAAGCCAAGTAGGACTTTGGGCCCTTGAGTAGCATACTTTGCTTTGAATTATATTCTGCACAGATGTCTCAGATAAATTGATATACAAAGAAATAGGATCGTATACACTAGATGATTGAATAACATACAGAATATCCAATAAAAAAGGGATAGTCTGTAGGATTAGCAAGATAGTCAGTAGGTTTAGAAAGAAGAATGAGTATAGGATTTGTACCAAAAGTTCTTTACAAATAAGGTTTCGGGTAGAGAGTGAATGTAAATGTCAGCACATGTAAAGAGTCAGTCACAATGACGAATTGGGGAAAATATGTAGGAAAGCAGATATAAATAGAGACATTAGGAAGTCAGTAAAAGTATGAAGTGTGTAATTTGTTTAGACATTTTCAACGGTTTGAGTCTGAATATATAACCTTAGGCAGAAACTAATATGTTGTCACAAATTGGATTGATTTTTGAGAGCATTAGGTAACCAGGACATGGATGTTTTTATTAATCCATGCTCACTTTTTATTTAGGCTTTGGTAAAATCATAAGTGTGACCTTTGCATTTTGTGTCCAGAATATTATTGTGATAAAATGTATATGTAGATCAGGTGACTTGAGTATTTCTTCCACCATTTCTGTAGCAATATTTTGTAGATGTATAAATTACTATTGAGGGTACAAATAGGTGTACCCTGTGTCTATGAATATGCAGATAATGCATGAATAAACCATACTGTGTGTAAATAATATAACTTGCTCTACTTTAAATAATGGATTGAATTGATATCTGAAAATATAAAAGAAATCTCATATTGATATACAATCATTCACTGCAACCAGTTATACATCTAATGGTAATATTATGGTTGTGGTTTATCCTGAAAGGTGTGTGAGTTTTGTTTCAAAGTGATTATGGAAATCAAAAATAATGTGTTTGGAAAGAAGTCTCATGAAAAGAATAGTCAAGAAACCTGTAAGAATACATGTGTTCTCAAGAAGGAAGTGATTGAACATTATATATCATACTATATATAATGTGCATAAACTGCAGAAATAGTAATGTACCAATGTTGAATAAAAATGAACATCAAAATACACATCATGTCCCATAGGAATCTAATTGCATTGATGTTAACCTGGGTCAGTTACTGTAGAAATATTAGGATTTTTATGCACCATTCACTGAAGTTACTTTTCAGTACTAGGAAAAAAGTATGTATTTAAGTTGGATGAATATTTCTGAGAATAATCTTGTGAAAATTTGATTATAAATCCACATAAATCACAAAACATTATAAACACAAAAGTCACATGGACATTAAAATGTAGCAATATATATGCCAATTTAAATCCATCTTGAAATATATATCATCCACTGATCCAAAACAATTTATTTAATGAACTTGAATTTATGTATAATGCTGTTCAGCTAGGAAGCTCCCCCATAGATTGAATTTTCTGTTCCAAATCAGTGTTTAGGAGGAGTGATCTCCTAAATGTGTATGCAAATATGTGCTACACAAAAATCTTCCCACTCTCATCCAGAACAATGCCTTGATATTACCTTCACCCCAAGTAAGACACAGTTGGAGGACATGAGTTAGAAAATCTGTGAATACATATCTGGAATGTAAAATGGTCAGGAGTTCACAACCTTGCAGGTTGTAGAGGAGTTTCCAAAAGTAAAGGACAGGCTTGATAGACCCAACCTGATCTTTTATTAGAATTGGGAGCCACCTTGCCAGAAAGCCATGAAAAGATAATTTGGGCTTTACTATAAATTACTGCAAATTCTGAACCTGCTTGGAATGCCTGTCCGTGCCTTGAACTCATCCATGCCTGGCTCTCTGACCAGATAACAGTGCTCTCTGAAACATTAGTGACACCTAATAAATATTGGCCTTCCCAGGCCAGACAACGACCCTCTCTGAGTCTCTAATGGTCCTCATAATTTCTGATGTTGGGGCCAGCAAAAAAAATGTAAACTACCATCAGTGTGATGCTTTCAAAGTTCTGTTATCTGTAACCCCCTTTTTGTGTAACTTTCTGGGCTATATAGCTGGGCTGTAGGAAAGGTGGTGTTGCTGTCTTGTTCCCGCCATTTTTGGAGGGAGAGGCAGCCTGGCCAGTTTTAATAATAAGCCTGCCTTAATTTGATTTTAATTGGAGTCACTGGTCTTTTCTTGCATCCTATTCCAACATTTTGGAGTTCCCCAGTGAGATGACCCTGCCCGACCAGATCACAAGACCAGACTGCTGAAAATTCTGAAGCTGGCCTTCCCTCCAGGGCTACGGGCTGGGGAGCCACTCTAGGGGGTGCACAACTTGAGATGTTCCAAGGCCTTGGAGTGAGCCGTCGGTCTGGGGAGCACTGCAGTGAACCACCGCACTGAAACTATTAGCAAGTACCTGGTGGAGGAGGCCTCCATAGGTAAGTGGCACCTTGATAACATCTTATATCTGGTTAAGGGAGATCTCTTCTAATGACAGAGAGGTGGCCTGGGGAGGCTCACATTCACTCCTGTCCAGGATAGTAATGAGAATCGTTCTGTCCTCTGTTCCGTTCTGTAGGGAATTCCTCTGGAAGGTTAGAGAGGTGCCGAGGGACACGCATGCGCTCCTACCCCAGAGCTTTAGCAAGACGTTGAATTGCTCATCTGTTTTTCTGTTTTGGCACCGGGATTCTGTTTTTTTTTTTTTTTTTTTTTTTTGTGTGTGTTTGTGTGTGTTTTGTTCTGTGTTCTATATGTTTTTTGTTTGTTTGTTTTTGTGCGTTTTGTTTTGTGATTTCTGTGATAAAATCTTAAGGATATTGAACGAGAAAATGGGTAACAAAGCAAGTAAGCCTGACACCAATTTGGACTGTGTTTTAAGGAACTGTGATGAACTTTACCACCATTTGTTAAGCAGAATGAGAGAAGGCCCTAGCTGGCTGCCTGGAGCACACCCAGTGCAGATGGTAATGCCTGCTGGGGAATGAAGAACTGAGTATCTCCCAGCATCTGCCGAAGCCCTGTTGCTTCAGGGAATTCCCTCCTTCGTTCCCTGCACTGCAAGGATAATGCCACCTCTGTCTTCTTAAAAAAAGAGAAAAACAAAAAGGGGACACTAAATGCAGTAAAGTCGCCATGGAGACACTTTATTTTATATTTCAGGTTGCTCCTCTGTGAAAACATTTGGTCCCCTTGTGGGGACATCTGTGGTGCCACTGGAGAAGGAGATTTTTCTCTTATTTGCTCTGTTTTAAAGGGTTCTGTCTGTCAGCCATTGTCTGGAGTTCATTTCTGTCTGTCTTGTGCCTTTTTTCTAGCCCTTTAAGACATGTGCAATAATGTGTTAATATTATAAATTGTTTCTTGGAAATGATCTTAGCTGAATGTGTGTATAAATGATGATGTTTCATTGTACCAATCTGGTATCTGAATGGGTTTTTGAAGCATTCCACAATCTTGCAGTTAAAAGTCGGGTTTAGGTATTTGTTTAGTTCATGGTTTCAGATAATTCATGCCAGAGAACTTAAATACTTAGGATGGAAAACTAAAGAACTCTACTTCCATGTTGGCAAGTAACTTCCCAATCATTCAGTCTTTTTTTCACCAATTTTAAATTAGGTAGCCTGGGAAAATGTCACTGTGTGTACCAGTGCATTAATTTGGACAAGGATACTAAATCATAGTATGATATCTGTTGACAAAACAACTTGTAAAGATATAAAATTTTGTGAATTGTATCTTAAACTTGTATCATAATTTTCAACATCCTAACATGAAAATTATGGTTAAAATACCTTAGGCCTAAGGTTTCTGCTCAGAATAGCCTTCTTTTCCTTCTTCTTCCAGACGTCAGCCAGGACTTATTTTGAAATGCAAATGAAAGAAGCCTGTAAGCTTAGTAGGAGACTTATTTGAGGCCTAAGGGAAAAAAAAAAGGTAAATTGTATGGTATTTACTAATTACTGGCCAGTAATTTTTCTAGGACTCATAATTTTTTCCTTAGGTTCTTTATTTATTTTTTGAGCTCATGATTTTGCTCCTACAGACCTAGGTTAATGTTTTTCTGATCAGTAATATCTTTGACCAACTGTGGAATTTTTAAATCATTGCAATGGAGATTTCACCTGTGAAAAGCTACAAGGCCTTCACTTTTATTATGTGTGCACAATTTGTTATGTGTTGTATGTATATATATATATATATATATATATATATATATATATATATATATATATCCATATATCATATATATGATACACAAATTAACATATATAAGGAGCACTCATATTAAAAAGAACTCATAAAAACAATTTTAAAAAGTGGATCCAAAGATCTTTAATTCACGTGATTTAAATGTTTCAATTTAAATTGGGTAAACAGATAAATATAAATGTCTTTAAATTTAAGCTTACAAGTTTTTCTAGGTGTTCAAAAATCTAATAAACTATTAATGTCTACAAAAGGTCTAATATGCCTTTGTTCCAGGACTTTTTTTTCAATCAAAAAAATGGTTTACAGTGTTCAAAAAATTTGTCTAATATTTTGATAAATAAGTAAAGTAAATTTGATATGGGATTACTCATTCATGAGTACTTTTGTTTGATATCTGATTGATATACTAAGGTCTGTATAAGTTTGTACTAAAGTCTGTATAAGATTGTAAAAATCAGTCATGTGTAAAAGAGACAAAAATTTCTTAAACATAAGTTTACCCATAACATTAAGTTTATTAAGATTTAAATTTTCTAGAGCAAGCAACCATAAAAATTAAACAAATGTTTAAATAAGAACTGTTATTTTAGAGCACTGTACTGCCATTTCTTTAAAAGCTAAACTTGGTTAATGTAGAAACTTCAATGCAATTGTGATGCTATTAATGTGCTCATATTTTCCAGTTATACAACTCTATAAGGTAGAAACTTTAAAAGAGCATTATATCAAGCAGGTGTTCTGAAGTTGTATGGTAAATAAAATATATATTGGGAATTTATTTACCTGTTATCAATAATATATGTAAAGTTTTATGTTACTTTTTACATTGTGGAACAATTTAAATATATTTTTAAGTTAATGAGACCCTAATCTATGTAAAGGTTAAAATCTTTCAGCCGTACTTTAATTCATGTTTTAAATGTGATATCATATGGTGTGAGCTAATGTTCATGTGACCTCAAACAATTTATGTAAACTTTGTAAAATGATATTTAAAAAAAAGATCAGCTTGAGAACTACAGCATTTAAGATTTATAAGGAGCCCTGCTTACCTGAGATAAGACTCTGTGTCCCATCTTACTACATGTGAGAATGACTACGAAAGCAGTAGGTCAGATTTTATTTCATTTAAAGTTATGTTCAATTTTTTTTTTCTGTCAAGATTACTAGGATCTCAAAAAGGTGATATAATATATAACTCACCAAAAAATTCAGGGTAGCTATTACATGAACTAAGTATTTTTACTCTTGTTAAAAAATTTTATTTTTTAATTTCTTTATAAGTGATCTAAAGATTCCCTGTTGGTGTTTTACAGAAGTGTTGCTTTAAGAACACAACATGGGTTAATTTAAGAAAATAAGTCATCAACTACAAGACAGACAGAATAATAAGATCCCAATTAATAAAATATAAATAATTATAAACTTATAGACATTAAAGTGCAGTACTCTTAATATATGGCTGTTAAAATTTATTTGCTGGTTGTTTCAGATTAGGATTCAAAATTAAAGTTAAATGAAAAGGGCCAAAAAAAAAAAAAAACAATATTTGACTATTGCCCTTTGAGTCAGTCTGAATCCAGGGAACAGGGGACTTCTCTATGAGCTTTGCAACTCTGGGCCACATAACCTCCCGATCAGGGAGATTAATGAGACCACTGGAGAACAGAAAGCCAATCAGTGCATTTGCTACAAAGAGGAGAGTCATCAGGAAAGGGAGACATCCCTGATGCTTCTGAGGGAAGCCACATGGTCAAGCAAGACCTGAACCCACCTAGCTCAAATTGCACTAGCAGAACTGAGAAGCTGCTCTCAAGTTTCCCAAGGAATGACTCCCATAAAAGCTCAGCTGACTGCTAACAATAGATAGAAACAAAAGTCATTTGACTGCTTCATCTTAAACACTTAGCAAAGACAGTTAAAACCAAAATACAGCCATTCCTGGGCATTTTAAATAATAATAATAATAATAATAATAATAATAATAATAATAATATTTTAAGGTATACACTTTATGTTAGCCTCCCAAAATAAGTAAAACTGTTGGCTACAAAGACTATCAAGAGGAGCTGCCAGAGGCAGAAGTTTTTAGTTTAAGGCCTACAGATATTCCTAACCTACAGGTAGGCTTGGTGTTTGCTAGTACGATTATCCAGCCCTGAGTAACAGAATTAAATGTTTCTCTATTAGACACAGAGGTCATACTAGTGAAAGGATTTTGCAAAATCAGATGACATTAAATTATTAAACTGTATATTATGGGGAGGGACAACTGTAACACTAAAAGTTAAATATTAAGTTGACAGTCCTGATAATTGGGGATATTAAAGACTGGTGAGGGTACTTCATACAGTGACATGATCCAGCTACTGCAACATTTATTCAATACTCATGTTTTTTGTTTCTCTCATAGAAGAACCCATCCCCAGATGACTTTACAACCTGTTCTTCCTCAACAAGACTTCAAAAAGAACTGACTTCTAAAAGGCAACTCATATTCCTCAACTGACTTCAAAAAGGCAACTCATGTCTCTCACGCCATGCACACTCATGTCACCCTCTCTCAGCTGAGAAGAAGGCAAAATGAGAGACGACTCTCCACTTACACCAATGGAGCCCAAAATAAATAGACTATCAATATAAGTAATTAATTAAGTCAGGTAATATCAGGGAGACTGATTTTCGGTGAGTTCTAAAAATTTGGAGACTGTTAACTGACGGATTAAAATTTCCTCAGTGCTTTTCCACTAACCTATCAAGGATTACAAAGGGACACATAAGAAAAGGGGGAAATGATAGACCCAACCTTATCTTTTATTAAAATTGGGAGCCATCTTGCAACAAAGCCATGAAAAAATCATTTAGGCTTTACTGTAAATTACTGCAAATTCTGAACCTGCTTGGAATGACTGCCCGTGCCTTAAACTCACCCGTGCATTGCTCTCTGACCAGATAGCAGCCCTCTCTGAAACTTTGTCACACCTCATAAATATTGGCCTTCTGTGGCCAGACAATGACCCTCTCTGAGGCTCTAATGGTCCTCATAAATTTTGATGTTGGGGCTAGCAAAAAAAAAAAATGTAAACTCCCATTAGTGTGATGCTTGTCAGAGTTCTGTTATCTGTTACCCCATTTTTGTGTAACATTCTGGGCTGCAAACCTGGGCTGTAGTAAAGGTGGGGTTGCTCTCTTGCTCTCGCAATCTTTGGAGGGAGAGGCAGCCCAGCCAGTGGAAATAATAAGCTTACTTTAATTTGATTTTAACTGGAGTCAGTGTTCTTTTCTTACATCCTGGTCTAAGAGGTAAACACTCCACAAACATAGAGCTCTGCCGGCCTAAAGACTTCTTGAGAAACTGCCTCTGAGGTTGGGTACTTTAAATATATTTTGTTGTCAGAAGGTTCAGCTTCTTTTTTATTGAGACCATCAAAGCTGGGTCTGCATCTATGTGAATGGAGAGCATGGTTTATTATTTTCCAATGAACATGAGGCAGCAGTGCTGAATTCTCTCTTGGTAGGTAAACTGTGGCCACTGGGGGCTAAGTGTCTCCCCGTGTGGACTGTGAAGCCATTTGATCATCCTCCATTTTTGTGGTGTTTCTTGGTGCTGCACTGGGAGTTTGGTATTTGCTTCACGAAATACAAGGAGTTCAACTGGGACACAGTGCTGGAGGGAGTTCTTTCACGTGTGGTGGGTCAGGAACTGCAGGAGAATGCACCAACCAGGCTTCTATTTCACACAGCTTTTTCCTTGACCATACCAACCTGATTCTGAACATTGCCTTGAAACCTCTCCATATAATAAGATGCCTTTACATGTAAGGTTCTGCTGGATGCACCATGGCAGCCAAAAGGCATTTGGAAGTCAATTGGAAATCCACACGGCCCCACCTCAGATATTTTATCACACACCTGCACACCACTGCTCTGGGCCCACTACTCAGCATTCTCAACTTACTGGCATCTCTGTTCTTCACCATTATCATGAAATCCAGTCAATCAAGGCACTGTCTGGTACACTCATGATCAGCAACAGGAGATCCAAAGGTTCTCCAGTGCCACCTGGTCATGGGAGTTTCAAAAATTTCAGGGTATTTATCTAGCCACTTTTCAAGGATGAAGTTGGAGAAACTGTGGGTTTCAATTCATTCAGGAACCATTTAATGTTGAGGAACCTCATTTCAATGAATGCTCTGGAGAACTCTCAAAGGCAAGGCTTCCCAAAGAGTAGCCAAATAGTCACATGAAGCCCAGCCCATTGAGGTCTACAATGTGAGGTCCATGTGTGTTTTGACTCTCAACTATGCCTGTCAAGTCTTTCAGAATAAAATCATGTGATATCCTGGCTGAGATTCCAAGTGATCAGTTGAAAGCCACCCTTGGCCTAGATTTCAGTTTCCAATGGCGACTCTCATGCGTGGCCTTCTAAAATCGCAACACAATTCATCACAATACTTCTCTGATGTCAGTTCCAGAACCCAGTCTCTAAGGTGAATCATACCAAAGTTCTAGCCCTGGTGGATCCAGTCATTTCTTCCAACCACTACACAAATGAACACAATTAAAACCAAAACACTCCCACATGGTCCTCACCTTCTTCCATATAGACACTCATTATAACCTCTGGCTGGAGGTTTCCATGAGGGGCGCAGCACAAGACAGTATCCAAAACAAGCTCCCTTATCCCTTATTTGCTTAAAGTCAGCTGGGCCTGGACACCATTCCTGTGAACCAGGAGTGATAAAATAAGCCTGGCCTTAATACTGCTCTGCTTCTCCAATTTGAGGCCTACTGACTGTCAGGTACAGATTCTTAATGTGATTTAAAGTAATGAAAAAACCCAAGTTCATATGGGCTAGCCTCTGCAGGGCGTTGAAGAACTCATTTGACCCAAAGGATCCCTAGTCTCATTTGATGGAGATCAGAAACCTATCAGAGTAAGGCAAGATACTTCATACACAATTACTGATATTTTTGCCATTTTGGTTTTGGAAGGACACATGGGATCTTTCTTTAGATCCATCAGGTGCTGAGAATCTAAGCCACTGCCTCACACAGGGCCAAGTGGCTGATTCAGACACATCCCTTTCCAAAGAAATTAAGCAAAGATACACAGGTGATGCCCATTCATTTCCGTTTGAAAACAGTTTTCTTCAGGCTTCACAAATTGGTGGCCTGAGGCAGAGACCTTCCTGACTCTCAGAGCAACAGAAAAATAGGTAAGCAAAAGGCCCAAAGCAGGGTTTCTCTACTGAGACTTTCTTTGTCACACTGATATCTGAGTTTTCTGAGATGCTTGCTATTCCCTTCAGCTATCCAGTATATGGCAATGTCACAGAGCTTGGAGGTGGTACATATCTTGGACACAAAACCATGAGCCTACTCTGGAGAGTGGCCAGAATTCAAGAAGAAAACAGGAACTTCGGAAGATAGTAGGTGTTGCCCGTCCCTAAAGCAACCTGCAGTCCACTCATAAATTGGGCAGGATGAATGTTGGCAAGCTTTCTACTAGACAGGACACATCCATTGATGCATTATCTTTTATAATGTCTACAACCACGGACACAGTGGGATACACAGGCATACAAACAATCACCTTGTCAAATGACTTACTATAAACAGTCCACTCTAAAGAAAACAAACCGCCTTTCTTACCTATTCTCAGAACATGAGACATAACCACAAAATCACAATCACACCCACAACGACACCTCCTTTATTCAAGTAGGTCTGTGACTAATTGGAATGTACTCTGAATGATGGGCCATACTATGTTTCCTTGAAATGGCCTGTCCTTCTCAGATCTGGTCACCTTGGCCAACACTGTGAAGTTTTCAGGAGCCAGTGGTGAGCCACTACCTGCTTTCTCAGGAAATTCCCCTTTTTAGAGCTCTCTTGGCATTTGGCAATCCTCACATCAGTAGGTACCAAGGAAGACTTACTCTGTCCTTGGTTATTCCAAACAACTGAGCCCACTGGGTAAGAAACTGGGACTGACTCTGGGTGCCTGGCTTCCTGGATCCCAAGTTCAGAGAGATCCGTCATCAAGGAAGAGAGGTAGGTCACCTCATTCAGGAACTGAATGAGGTTACTGCCGTGGCAACCACTTTGTCCTAACAATTGCTTTCAAGGGTCCCATGAGATGGGGGCTGCCCCTACCTCCTGTGACACTTTCACAAGTTAGAATGGTATATCAACCATTGGCACCTGGGAACGGCTCTCCACACAGGCCTGGTTTGGTCCATCTTCTCTACATTAAGAAGAGAGAAGCTGTTTCAGACACAACCCTTCATCCTGACCAGGTTGTTTGCCATGGAGGATGACTTTTGCTCTCTTAGGTCCTCCATAGCTGCTTACAACTTCTCCAGGAATCATTTCTGCATGGACCTTTGAGTTTCTCAGCATGTGGAAGATCCCCTATATTCCTGTATTGTAAGAACAACTCTATCCCTGCTCTTCTGTAAAGTTAAATTGACTGAACAGTGTATGGTTAGGTTAACTAACAGGTTCGATTTGGATTAGGAATCTTTTTGCGGGATGAATAATGGTATTGGGAAACTGCGATATTTACAAGAATATATAGGTGAAATATAAGTATGAAAACAGAAATCTAGCTAAGATTTGAAGCCCAAAAGGGCATTGGGCCCTTGATTGGGATACGTAGCTTTGAATTATGTTCTGCACTGATGTGTCAGGTAAATCGATATACAATGGCTTAGGTCAGTGTACCATGGATGATTAAATGTAGAAGAGAACTTCCAGTCAAAAGGGATAGTCGGTAGGATTCGGAAGATTCTGGGTAGGTTTAGAAAGAAGAGTGAGTATAGGATTTGGACCAAATGTTGTTTAGCAATAGGGTTTCTGGTAGACAGTGAATGTTAATGTCAGCACAAGTGAAGAGACAGTCACAATGATGAACTGGGGAAAATAGTTAGGAAAGCTGATATCAATAGAGACATTACAAAATCAGGCAAAGTATAAAGTGAGTGATAGGATTAGATATTTTCAACAGGGTTGAGTTTGAATATATAATCTTAGAAAGAAACAAATGTGTAGTGACCAATAGGATTGACATTTGAGAGCATTAGGCAACCTGGACATGGATGTTTAGTAATCCATGCTCACTTTTCATTTAGTCTTTGCTACAATCTTAAGTGTGACCTTTGCTTTTTTTGTCCAGAATATTACTGTGATAAAACGTATATGTAGATCAAGTGACATGACTATTTTTCCACCATTTCTGGCAGCAACATATTCAAGACGTATAAATTAGTAATGGGGGTAAAAAGAGGTGTACCCTTTGTCTGTGCATATAGAGATAATGCATGAATAGACCATACTGTGAATAAATAATATATCTGGTTCCAACTTTAAATAATGGATTGAAATTATATGTGAAAAAATACAAGAAATCTTATATTGACATACAAACATTCATTCCAACCAGTTATATATCTAATGGCCACATTAAGGTTATGGTTTATCATGAAGGGTGTGTGAGTTTTGCTTCAAAAGTGATTATGGAAATCTAAAATAATGTGTTTGGAAAGAAGTCTCATGAAAAGACCAGTCAAGAAACCTGGAGGAATACATGTTTTATGAAGCAGGAAGTGATTGTGAAACAAATGCGTATAAATTTGTGAACTTGTGGATGAAATATATATATCCTATGATTTGTAAAAATTGAAGAAATAGTAATGTACCAGTGTTGAATGAAAATAAACGTCAGAATACACATCATGTCCCATAGGAATCTACTTGATTGATGTTAATCTGGGTTAGTTACTGTACAAATATTAGGATTTGTAAGCACCATTTACTGAAGTTAGTTTTCAGAACTATGAAACAAATGTGTATTTCAGGAGGATGAATATTTCTGAGAATAATTTTGTGAAAAGTTTATTATAAATCCACATTTTTGAACATGAATGAATTTAGGGAGTGTATTTAAGATACATACATTTCATATTTTAAAACTCAGGACAGTATATATATATATATATATATATATATATATATATATATATATAATTATATAATATTATAATATAATATATAATATAATATATATAATATAATATATATAATATATATATAATATATATAATATATATAATATATATTATATATAATATAATAATATAATATTATAATATATATATATAATTATATATATGTGTATATACATATATATGTATATATATATATATATGTATATATATATATATATATACACACACACACACACAAAACACACACACAGACATTAAAATGTAGGAATATATACGCCAATCGAAGTTCATCATAAAATATATAGCATCCACAGATGCAAAAATATTTATTATACTGAACAAGGATTTATGTATAATGTTGTTCTACTAGGAAGCTCACCCATAGTTTGAATTTTCAGTTCCAACAGCGTTTAGAGGAGTGATCTCTTCTCACAACTTGTATCTGCCAAGTCAGTCACCTCACAAAAATGAACGTGTGATACCAGGTAGGATTCTATAAAGCATATAAAAATACATGTGCTGAATAGGCTACAGAGAAAGGCAGACAGGCATTTACATATTTGTTAACTTTAACAACACATGGAGAACTATTTCAATTAAAAATTGACTAGATTTATAACACCTACCATTTATCATGAAAAAGGCAAGTCCAACTATACCCCACGCCTCCTCTGAACTGCTTGTATTTCTATTCTGTTTGGGTTGTTTTTCTCCATCATTTGGATTAGTAGACAGAGTATAGTAGGGTATAGGTTATTGTCAGGGATCAGTATTTTCAATGGTATATAGGAAAATGAATCCAATGTGTATAAAAATATATGCTACACAATTATCTTCCCACTCTCATCCAGAACAATGCCTTTACATTACCTTCACCTCAAGTAAGACACAATTAGGGTAGAAGAGTTTGAAAATCCGTGAATGCATATCTGGGGTGGAAACAGTACTAAGAAACAAATACATATTTCAGGTGGATGAATATTTCTGAGAATAATCTTGTGAAAAGTTGATTATAAATCCACAACATAAATATGAATGAATTTAGGAAGTGTGTAATAAGACACATATTTCATATTTTGAATACTCCTGAGAGTGTATCTATATATATATTTATATACACACACAGAGACAGACATTAAAAATTGCAATATATATGCCAAACGAAATTCACCATGAAATGTATATCATCCACAGATCCAAATATATTCATTTTACTGAACATGGATTTATGTATAATGTTGTTCAACTAGGAAGCTCACTCACATTTGAATTACCAGTTCAAGCAGCGTTTAGGAGGAGTAATCTCTTCTTCCAATTTGTATCTGCCAAGTCAGCCACCTCACAAGAATGTACGTGTGGTACCAGGTAGGATTCTATATGTGCATATAAAAATACGTGTGCTGAATAGGCTACAGAGAAAGGGGGACAGGAATTCACTTATTTGTTAACTTTAAAAACGCATGGAGAACTATTTCAACAAATAATTGACTAGATTTATAACTGCTACACTATACCATGCAAAAGGCAACTCCAACTATAAAACATACCTCATCTAAACTGCTTGTATTTCTATTATGTTTGTGTTATTTTTCTCCATCATATTAGGATTAGTAGTCAGAGTCTAATAGGGTATATGTTAGTTTCAGGGATTCAGCATTTCTAATGGAAAATAGGAAATTGAATCCAATGTGTATGCAAATATGTGCTACACAAAAATCTTCCCACTTTCATCCAGAACAATGCCTTGACATTACATTCTCCTCAAGTAAGACACAATTAGAGGATAAGAGTTAGAAAATCTGTGAATATATATCTGGAATGGAAAATACTCTGGAGTTTACAACTTTGAAGGTGGTAGAGAAGATTCTAAAAGTAAGGGACAGGGTAAACATTCCACAAACATGTAGCTCTGCTGGCCTAAATACTTTTTGAGAAACTGCCTCTAAGAGTGGGCACTTGAAGTATTTGATGTTCTGAGGAGATTTAGTTCCTTTGTAGAGAAACCATGAAAGCTGGGTCTGCATCTATGTTACTTGGAGGACATGGTTTCTTATTATCCAATGAACATGAGGCAGCAGTGGTGAATTCTCTCTTTGTAGGTAAACTATGGACACTGGGGTCTAAGTGTCTTTCAGTGTGGACTGTGAAGCCAATTGGTCATCCTCCACTTTTCGTGGTGTTTCTCGCTGCTGCACTGGGAGTTTGGTATTTGCTTCAAAAAATACAAGGAGTTAAAATGGGACAGAGTGGTGGAGGGAGTTCTTTAAGGTGTGGTGAGTCAGGGTCTTCAGGAGAATGCACCAACCAAGGTTCTATCCCATGTAGATTGCCCCCTTGAGAATAGCAACATGATTCTGAACATTGCAGTGAATCCTCTCCATATAACAAGATGCCTTTACATATATGGGTCTGCTGGCTGCACCATGTCAGTCACAAGCCATTTGGAAGCCAATGGCTGATCCACATGGCCGCAACACAGATGTTTTATCACACAATTGCATACCACTGCTCTAGGCCCACTACTCACCAGGCTCCAACTTACTGGCATATCTGTTCTACACCATTTTCATGAAACAAAGTCAATCAAGGCAGTGTCTGGTATACTCAGGATCAGAAACAGGACATCCAAAGTATTTCCAGTGCCAGCTGATCATGAAAATATCAAAAATTTCATGGTAATTTTCTAGCCATTTTTCACGGATGAAGTTTGAGGCTCTGAGGGATTCAATTAATTCAGGAACCATTAAATGGTGAAGAAGCTAATTTCAATGAAAGCTCTGGAGCACTCTCACAGGCAAGGTTTCCCTAAGGGTGGCCAAAATGTCACATGAAGCCAGGCCCATTGAGATCTACAATATGTGGTCCATGTGTGTTTTAAACTCAAATATGGCTGCCAAGTCTTTAAGAAAAATTGTATGTTATATCCGGGCTGAAATTCCCAATGTTCTGTGGAAATCCAACCTGGGCCTAGATCTCAGGCTCCAAGGGCGACTCTCATGTGTGGCCTCCTAAAATCCCAACACAATTCATGGCAATACTTCTCTGAGGTCAGTTAAAGAACTCAGTCTGTAAGGGGATTCACACCAGAGTTCAAGCCCAGTGGAACAGTCATCTCTTCCAACCGCCACACAAATGACCACAATTAAAACCAAAACACTCCCACATGGTCCTCATCTTTTTCCATATAGACACTCCTTATAACGTCTGGCTGGAGTTTTCAATGAGGTCCACAGCCCAAGTCAGTGTCCAAATTAAGGTCCTGTTCCCCTCATTTGTCTAACATCAAGGTGGCCTGGACACACTTCCTGTAAACCAGGAATGATCAAATAGGCCTGCCATTAATACTGCTTGGCTTTTTCAATTTGAGGCCTTCTGACTCTGTGGTTTAGATTCTTTATGTGAATTTGAGTCATGAGAAAATCCAAGCCCCTCTGCAGAGATTTGAAGAACTCATTTGGTCCAAAGGATTCCTATTCTCACTTGATGGAAGTCAGGATCCTAACAGAGGAAGGTAAAAGAATTCATTCACAATGAGTGAATATTTGCCATTTTGGTTTTGGATGCACACATGTGATCTTTCTTTTGATCCATCAGGTGCTGAGAATCTAAGCCACAGCCTCACACAGGGCCAAGAGGATGATTCAGACACATCTTTTTCCAAAGCAATTAAGCAAAGAGACACAGGTGATGCCCTTCATTTCCATTTGAAAAATGTTTTCCTCAGGCTTCCCAAAGGGGTGGCCAGAGGCAAAGACATCCTGAGATTCAAGGCAACAGAACAATAGGTTAGCAAAAGGCCCAAAGCAGGGTTTCTCCACTGAGACTTTCCTGGTCACACTGATATCTGAGTTTTCTGAGATGCTGGCCATTCCCTTCAGATATCCAGTACATGGCCATGTGACAGAGATTGGAGGTGGTACATATCTTGGACACAAACCCAAGAGCCTATTCTGAAGAGTTGTCAGAATTCAGAAAGAAAACAGGGACTTAATAAGGTAGTAGGTGTTGCCTATCGATATGGAAACCACACTCCATTCATTAATTGGGCAGGATGAATGCTGGGAAGCTTTCTACTAGAGGGGACACATGCATTGATGCATTCTCTTTTCTAATGTATACAACCACGGACACAGTGGGATACACAGACATAGAAACACTCACCTTGTAAAACGACTTACTAGAAACAGTTCCCTGCAAACCAAAGAAACCTCCTTTCCTACCTATTCTCAGAACAGAGACAAAACCACACACCCACACTCAAAAAGACACCTCCTTCCCCCAAGTAGGGCTGTGATTATCTGGAGTGTACTCTGACAGGTTTGCCATACTATGTTCCCCGGTAATGGTCTGTCCTGTCTCAGATCTGGTCTCCTTGTACAACTCTGTAAAGCAGTCAGGAGCCAGCGGTGAGCCACTACCTGCTTAGTCAGGAAAGGCCCGTGTTCATATGTTTCAGGGCATTTGGCCATCCTCACATCAGTCAGTACCAAGAAGACTGACTCTGTCCTTGGTGATTCCAAACCAATGAGACCACTTGGACTGGGACTGGGACTGGCTCTGGTGCTTGGTTTCCTTGGTCCCAAGTTCAGAAAGTTCCATCAACAAGGAAGTGAGGTAGGTCACTTCCTTTAAGAACTGAATGAGTCCCGCGCCGCGTGGTTCCCGCCGGCTCCTGTGCCAGCACCGCCGCGGCTCACTCCAGTAAGATTGGCAGCCATTAGGAAGTCAAACAGCAACAAGTGCTGGCGAGGATGTGGGGAAAAGGGTACTCTTGTACATTGCTGGTGGGACTGCAAATTGGTGCGGCCAATTTGGAAAGCAGTATGGAGATTTCTTGGAAAGCTCGGAATGGAACCACCATTTGATCCAGCTATTCCCCTACTCGGTCTATTCCCTAAAGACCTAAAAAGAGCACACTATAGGGACACTGCTACATCCATGTTCATAGCAGCACAATTCACAATAGCAAGACTGTGGAACCAACCTAGATGCCCTTCAATAGACGAATGGATAAAAAAAATGTGGCATTTATACACAATGGAGTATTACTCTGCATTAAGAAATGACAAAATCATAGAATTTGGAGGGAAATGGATGGCATTAGAGCAGATTATGCTAAGTGAAGCCAGCCAATCCCTTAAAAACAAATGCCAAATGTCTTCTTTGATATAAGGAGAGTAGCTAAGAACAGAGTAGGGACAAAGAGCATGAGAAGAAGATTAACATTAAACAGTGATGAGAGGTGGGAGGGAAAGGGAGAGAGAAGGGAAATTGCATGTAAATGGAAGGAGACCCTCAGGGGTATACAAAATTACATACAAGAGGAAGTGAGGGGAAAGGAGGAAAAATATAAGGGGGAGAAATGAATTACAGTAGAGGGGGTAGAGAGAGAAGAGGGGAGGGGAGGGGGGAGGGGGGATAGTAGAGGATAGGAAAGGCAGCAGAATACAACAGACACCAGAATGGCAATATGTAAATCAATTGTTGTGCAACTGATGTGATTCAGCAATCTGTATATGGGGTAAAAATGGGAGCGCATATCCCACTTGAATCAAAGTGTGAAATATGATATATCAAGAACTATGTAATTTTTTGAACAACCTACAATAAAAATTAATTTAAAAAAAAAAAAAAGAACTGAATGAGGTCACTGCCTTGGCAACCACTTTGTCCTAACAGTTGCTTCCAAGGGTCCCATGAGATGGAGGCTGCCCCTACTTCCTTTGGCACTTTCACAAATTAGAATGGTATATCAACCTTAGGCACCCGAGAACAGCTCTCCACACAAGCCTGGTTTGGTCCATCTTCTCTACAGTAAGAAGATAGAGGCTGATTCAGACAAAACCCTTCATCCTGACCAGGTTGTTTGCCATGGAAAATGACTTTTTGTCTCTCAGGTCCTTCATTGCTGCCTACATCTTCTCCAGGGATCATTTCTGCATGGACCTTTGAGGTTCTTAACAGGTAGAGCATCCCCTACATTCCTGTATTGTAAGAACAATCTGTCTCTGCTCTTCTGTAAAGTTATATTGAGTGAACAGTGTATGGTTAGGGTTAATTTCATGTTCGATTTGGTTTAGGAATCATTCTGCTGGATTAATAATGGTATTGGGAACCTGTGATATTTATAAGAATATCGAGGTTAAATATATGTATGAAAACAGAAATTAAAGTAAGATTTGAATCCCAGAAGGGCATTGGGCAATTGATTGGGATATTTAGCTTTGAATTACTATCTGCACACATGTCTCAAATAAATTGATATACAATGGCAGAGGAACTTGAACCTTGGATGATTGAATGCTGAAGAGAACATCCAGTCAAAAGAGATTGTCGGTAGGATTAAGAAGATAGTCGCAGTTATTAATATGGTATTATGTAAAAATGTGGATGTGTAACCGATGTGATTCTGCAACTTGTATTTGGGGTAAAAATGGGAGCTGATAACCCATTTGAATCAAATGTATGGAAGATGATATGCCATGAGCTTTGTAATGTTTTGAACAACCAATAAAAAAAAATTTAAAAAAAAAAGAAGATAGTCGTTATGTTTAGCAAGTAGAGTTAGTATAGGATATGTAACAAAAGTTCTTTAGCAATTTTTTTCGGGCAGTGAGTGAATATAAATGTCAGCACATATGAAGAAATCAGACACAATGATGAACTGGGGAAAATTTGTAGAAAAGCAGATATCAATAGAGACATTAGGAAATCAGGCAAAGTATAAAGTGAGTGATAGAATAAGACATTTTCAACAGGGTTGAGATTGAATATCTAATCTTAGGAAGAAACAAATATGTAGGTCACCAATAGGATTGACATTTGAGAGCATTAGGCAACATGGACATGGATATTGTTAGTAATCCATGTTCACTTTACATTTAGGCTTTGGTACAATCCTAAGTGGGACCTTTGCATTTTGTTTCCAGAATATTACTGTGATAAAATGTATATGTAGATCAGATGACATGATTTTTTCTTCCACCATTTCTAGGAGCAGTATTTTGAAAACGTATAAATTAGCATTGGGGGTAAAAAGAGGTGTACCCTGTTTTTATGAATATACAGATAATGCATGAATAGACCTTAATTTCTATAAATAATACAACTTGTTCCACTTTAAATAATGGATTGAATTGATATCTGAAAATATATAAGAAATCTTATATTGATATGCAATCATTCATGACAACCAGTTATACACCTAATGTTAATATTAGGGTACGATTTATCATGAAGTTTGTGTGAGTTTTGCTTCAAATGTGATTATGGAAATCGAAAATAATGTGTTTGGAAAGAAGTCTCATGAAAATGCCAGTCAAGGAACACCGAGGAATTCATGAGTTCTGAAGCAGGAAGTGATTGAAATTGAAAAAAATGACGATAAATTTGCTTACTTGTGGATGAAATATTATAATATGATGTGAATAAACTGAAGAAATAGTAATGTACCAGTGCTGAATAAAAATGTACATCAAAATACACATCATGTCCCACAGGAATCTTCTCGCATTGATGTTAAACTGTGTCAGTTACTGTAGAAATATTAGGATTTCTTTGCACCATTCACCAAAGTTAGTTTTCTTTTTTTTTAATTTTTATTTATGCTTGTTTAAAACATTACATAGTTCTTGATATATCATATTCCACACTGTGATTCAAGTGGGTTATGAACTCCCATTTTTACCCCATAAACAGATTGCAGAATCACATCAGTTACACATCCATTGATTTACATATTGCCATACTAGTGTCTGTCGTATTCTGCTGCCTTTCCTAACCTCTACTATCCCCCTCCCCTTACCTCCCCTCTCCTCTTCTCTCTCTACCTCTTTACTGTAATTCATTTCTCGCCCTTGTATAATTTTTTCCTTTCCTTCACCTCCTCTTGTATGTAATTTTGTATAACCCTGAGGGTCTCCTTTTATTTCCATGCAATTTCCCTTCTCTCTCCCTTTCCCTTCCTCCTCCCCTGTTTAATGTTAATTTTCTTCTCATTCTATTCGTCCCTACTCTGTTCTTAGTTAATCTCTTTATATCAAAAAGACATTTGGCATTTGGTTTTAGGGATTGGCTAGCTTCACTTAGCATAATCTGCTCTAATGCCATCCATTTCTCTGTAAAAATTTTGTCATTTTTTAATGCAGAGTAATACTCCATTGTGTATAAATGCCTCATTTTTTATCCATTCATCTATGGAAGTGCATCTAGGTTGGTTCCACAGTCTTGCTATTGTAAATTGTGCTGCTATGAACATCAATGTAGCAGTGTCCTTGTAGCATTTTTTTTAGGTCTTTAGGGAATAGACTGAGAAGGGGAATACCTGGGTCAAATGGTGGTTCCATTCCCACCTCTACAAGAAATCTCCATACTGCTTTCCAATTTGGCTGCACCAATTTGCAGTCCCACCAGCAATGTACAAGTGTACCCTTTTCTCCACATCCTCGCCAGCACTTGTTGTTGTTTGAGTTCATAATAAATATCTGGAATGGAAAATGCTCAGGAGTTCACAACCTTGAAGGTGGTAGAGGAGTTTCCAAAAGTAAGGGACAGGGTAAATACCACAAACATGGAGTTGTGTTGGCCTTAAGACTTCTTGAGAAAATGCCTCTGAGGTTGGGCACTTGAAATATATGTTGTTGTCAGGAGCTTTAGCTTCCTTTGTAGTGAGACCATCAAAGCTGAGTCTGCATCTATGTGACCTGGACGACATGTTTTTTTAATTTTCCTATGAACACGAGGCAGCAGTACTGAATTCTCTCTTTGTAGGCAAACTGGGGCTACTGGGGGCTAAGTGTCTTCCCATGTGGACTGTGAAGCCATTTGATCATCCTTCACATTTAATCATGTTATTTGATGCTGCACTGAAAGTTTGGTATTTACTTTACGAAATAAAGGAGTTTAACTGTGATACAGTGCTGCAGGGAGTTCTGTCACGTGTGGTGGTCAGGATCGGCAGGAGAATGTACCAAGAAGGCTTCTATCACACATAGTTGCCCCCTTGACCATAGCAACATGATTCTGAACATTGCCCTGAAACCTCTCCCTACAACAAGATGCCTTTACATCCAAAGGTCTGCTAGCTGCACCATGTCAGTCACAAACCATTTATAAGCCAATGGCAGATCCACATGGCCCCACCACAGATGTTTTTTCACACACCTACACTCTACTGCTCTTGGCCCACTACTCAGCAGGCTCCAACTTACTGGCATATCTTTTCTACACCATTATCATGAAACTCAGTCAAACCAGGCACTGTCTTGTATACTCATGATAAGCAACAGGACATCAAATGGTTTTCCAGTGCCAGCTGGTCATGGAAATTTCAAAAATTTCATGGTATTTTCTAGCCATTTTTCAAGGATGAAGTTGGAGTTACTGTGGGTTTCAATTCATTCAGGAACCATTAAATATTGAGGAATCTCATTTCAATGGAAGCTCTAGAGAACTCTCACAGGCAAGTCTTCTGAAAGAGTGGCCCAAGGTCACATAAAGCCAGCCACATTGAGGTCTACAATGTGAGGTCCATGGGTGTTTTGACTCTCAACTATTGCTGCCAAGTCTTTCAGAATATTATCAAGTGATATCCTCGCTGAGATTCCCAGTGCTCTGTGGAAAGCCACCCTGGGCCTAGATCTCAGTTTCCAAGGGTGACTCTCATGCGTGGCCTCCAAAAATTCCAACACAATTCATGGCAATACTTCTCTAAGGTCAGTTTCAGAACTCAGTCTCCAAGGGGAATCCCACAAGAGTTGAAACACAGGTGGACGCAGTCATCTTTTCCCACCGCCACTCAAATGACAACAATGAAAACCAAAACACTCTCACATGGCCCTCATGTTCTTCCATATAGACACTAATCATAACCTCTGGCTAGAAGTTTCCATGAGGGGCGCAGACCAAGACACTGTCCAAAATAAGCTCCCTTTCCCCTCATTTGCCAAAAGTCAGGGTGGCCTACACACCCTTCCTGTGAACCAGAACTGATCAAATAGGCATGGCGTTAATACTGTTCTGCTTTTCCAATTTGAGGCCTACTGACTGTCAGGTATAGATTCTTTATGTGATTTGGAGTCATCAGAAAACCCAAGCACTTCTGCAGGGGTTCAAAGAACTCTTTTGAACTAAAGGATCCTGATTCTTACTTGATGAAGGTCAGGAATCTAATAGAGGAAGGCAAGAGACTCATTTGCCATTTCTGTTTTGAATGCACACATGGAATCTATCTTTTGATGCATCAGGTGCTGAGAATCTAAGCCACAACCTCACACAGAACCAAGAGGCTGATTCAGACACATCCTTTTACAAAGCAATTAAGCAAAGAGCCACAGGTGATGCCCATTCATTTTCATTTGAAAACTGTTTTCTTCAGGCTTCACAAAGGGGTGGCCAGAGGCAAAGACCTTCCTGACATTTAGGGCAACAGAAGAACAGGTAAGCAAAAGACACAAAGCAGGGTTTCTCCACTGAGACTTTCCTGGTCACACTGATATCTGAGTTTTCTGAGATGCTCCCCATTCACTTCAGCTATCAAGTACATGGCCATGTCACAGAGCTTGGAGGTGGTATATATCTTGGACACAAAACCATGAGCCTATTCTGGAGAGTGGCCAGAATTCAGGAAGAAAATAGGATCTTAGGAAGATAGAAGGTTTTGCCCATCCAGAAGGCAAGCCGCAGTCCATTAATCAATTGGGCAGCATGAATGCTGGGAAGCTTTCTACTAGACAGGACACATCAATTAATTCATTCTCTTTTCTAATGTCTACAACCACAGACACAGTGGGATACACAGACATAGAAACACTTACATGTCAAACGACTTACTAGAAACAGTCCAATCCAAACCAAACAAACCACATTTCCTACCTATTTTCAGAACATGTGACAAAACCACAAAACCACAACCACTCCCACAAAGGCACCTCCTTCCCCCAAGTAGGTCTGTGACTATCCAGAGTGTCCTCTGACTGGTGGGCCATAAAATGTTCTCCCGAAATGTCCTGTCCTGACTCAGATCTGGTCTCTTTGGCCAACTTTGTGAAGTTGTCAGGAGCCAGCGGTGAGCCACTACCTGCTTTCTCAGAAAAGGTCCCTCTTCAGAGCTCTTCTGGCCTTTGGCCATCCTCACATAGGTAGGTACCAAGAAAGACTGACCCTGTCCTTGGTAAAACTGAACAAGTGAGCCCACTGGGACTGGGACTGGGGCTGGCTCTGGGTACCTGTCTTCATGGATCCCAAGTTCAGAGAATTCCTTCACCAAGGAAGTGACGTAGGTCACTTCCTTCAGGAACTGAATTAGGTTACTGCCTTGTCAACCAATTTGTCCTAACAGTTGCTTCCAAAGTCCAATGAGTTGGAGGCTGCCCCTTCTTCCAGTGAAACTTTCACAAGTTTGCATGGTATATCAACCATAGGCACCCAAAAAAAGCTCTCCAGATAGGCCTGGTTTGGTCCATCTTCTATACATTAAGAAAAGAAATGTTGATTCAGACACATCCCTTCATGCTAACCAGGTTGTTTGTCATGGAAGATGACTTTTGCTCTCTGACGTCATTCATAGCTGCCTACATTTAATCCAGGGATCAATTCTTTAATGACCTTGGAGGTTCTCAGCAAGTGGAAGATCCCCTAATTTCTGTATTGAAAGACCAACTCTGTCCCTGCTCTTCAGTAAAGTTAGATTGAGAGAACAGTGTATGGTCAGGGTTAATAACATGTTCCATTTGGGTTAGGAATCATTCTGCGGGATGAATTATGGTATTGGGAACGTGCGATATTTATAAGAATATAAGTGAAATATAAGTATGAAAACAGACATCTAGGTAATATTTGAAGCCCAGAATTGCATTGGACCCTTGGCTGGGATTCTTAGCTTTGAATTATATTCTGCACAGATGTCTCAGATAAATCAATATACAATGGCATAATTCCTTGTACCTTGGTTGATTGAATGTTGAAGAGAACATCCAGTCAAAAAGAAATAATTTGTATGATTAGTAAGATTGTTGGTAGGTTTTGAAAGAAGAGTGAGTATAAGATTTGGATGAAAAGATCTTTAGCAATAGGGTTTCGGATAGAGAGTGAATGTAATTGTCAGCACATGTGGAGAGTCTGTCAAAAGGATGAACTGGGGAAAAAAGTAGGAATGCAGATATCAATTGACATTAGGATATCAGGCAAAGTATAAAGTGAGTGATAGAATTATACATTTTCAACAGGGTTGAGTTTGAATATATAATCTTAGGAAGAAACAAACATGTAGTCACCAATAGGATGAACTTTTGAGAGCATTAGGCAATATGGACATGGATGTTTTCCGTAATCCATGCTCACTTTTCATTTAGGCTTTGGTACAAACATAAGTTTGACCTCTTCTTTCTGTGTGCAGAATATTACTGTGGTAAAATGTATATGTAGATCAGGTGACATGAGTATTTCTTCCACCATTTCTGGGAGCAATATTTTGAAGACGTATCAATTATTTTTGGAGGTAAAAATGGTGTACACTGTGTCTATAATTATAGAGATAATGCATGAATAGACCATACTGTAAAGAAATATTATAACTGGTTCTAACTTTAAATAATGGATTGAATTGATATTTGAAAATATACAGAAAATCTTACATTGATATACAATCCTTCATTCCAACCAGTAATATATATAATGGTTATATCAGCATTATGGTTTTTCATGAAGAATGTGTGAGTTTTGCTTCAAAAGTGATTATGGAAATCGGAAATAATGTGTTTGGAAAGAAGTCTCATGAAAAGACCAGTCAAGAAACCTGGAGGAATACATGTGTTTTGAAGCAGAAAGTGATTGAAAGTGAAACAAATGCCTATAAATTTGTGAACTTGTGGATCAAATATATATACTATGATGTGCGTAAACTGAAAAAATAGTAATGTACCACTGTTACATAAAAATGAACGTCAAAATACACATCCTGTCCTGTCCCACAGGAATCTACTTGCATTGATGTTAAACTGGGTCAGTTATTGTAGAAATATTAGAATAATGCCGCAGTCTTGCTGGGCACAATCAGCAGCCACTTGTCAAAAGAAACTAACTTTATTTTTAGAACCACACATGCCAAACAAAACAGCCTCTCAGGAAAAACCTTCAGAGCCCCAACTGCCACCACTGGCTTCCCAAAACCTCTCCCTCCCACAGGAGCCTCTCTCCTCCTCCCACAATACTCCTGCTGTTGAGGGCGATTGGCTGGGTCATGTGGGTAGAGTCAAAAAAAGTCCCCCAATGAGCAGTTTTGTGGTCTGAAAGGGCAGGGAAACAGCCCATTGAGCATCACCGCAGAGGAGCCAATCAGCTAGGTGTTGCTGGGGCCGCTGTGAGCCAATCATCAGCCGGCAGCTGGAAGTTTGCTGGCAGCAGGAATTTTGCTGGGGCCCCTTTGGCTGTGGCTCTCAACATCTTCGCCTCTCTGTTTAAACAACACGCATGTGGCTTAGGGACCGTGCCTGCCTTAGGTTATCCAATAGTACATATGGTCTTTACCCGTTAAGTTGGTACCATTGCAATTGGATCTTACCCGTCACTGACTACCCGTCCAGTATAGAGCCACACCTGTGGAGAGGTCTTTGTACCAGCGGGGGTGGGTGAGGTTCTTTGCCTCACCTCTGTTGGCCCCCCAAATTTTAGCTGGACGATCATGACACGCAGAAGGGATGAAGATACACCAAGCCAATTGATGGCTCCTTTTGGAAAAATTGTACCACCGATGACATCATCAGCAAATATACCCCAACACTACCACAAGTCGCTGCACCAACAGATAGTTCACAATGCATTTAGGTGAGTTCACAATGTGTCCAGGCAAGTTCTGCAAGCAGTACAGGGATGGCTATTGCAGAAGCTGTAGATTGGTATTATCTTTGATTTCACCTGCACTGGGATGAAGATAGGAACTCTGGCAATAATGTCTAAAGAAAAAAATTATGTAATATTCCAGAAGCCACTAAAACCAAAAAAAAAAAATATGTAACATTCCAGAAGGCACATCAAAAACCAAAATGGCCCAAAAAGCAGTCATTGAGGATGAAGTCTCTCACTTTCCTCTGTAAGGTTCCTGACCTCCATAAAATGAGAATAGGGATTTATTGGGTCAAATGAGTTCTTCAAAACCCTGCAGAGTGTAGCCAATGGCTTATTGGGTTTTTTCATTACTCCAATTCACATCAAGAATCTATACTCCATAGACAGTAGGCCTCAAATTGGAGAAGCAGAGCAGTATTAAAGTCAGGGTTATTTGATCACTCATGGTTCACAGAATGGGTGTCCAGGCCACCCTGACTTTAGGCAAATGAGAGGAAAGGGAGATTATTTTGGACACTGTCTTGGGCTGTGCCCCTCAAGGAAACGTCAAGCCAGAGGTTATGATGAGTGTCTATATGGAAGAAGATGAGGGCCATTTGGGAGTGTTTTGGTTTTCATTGTGGTCATTTATGTGGCAGTCGGAAAAGATGACTGGGTCCACCAGGGCTTGAACTCTGGTGTGATTCCTTTTAGAGACTGAGTTCTGGAACTGACCTCAGAGAAGTATTGCCATGATTTGTGTTGGGATTTTAGGCGGCCACCCATGAAAGTCGCCCTTTGAAACTGAGATCTAGGCCCGGGGTGGCTTTCCACAGAGCACTGGGAATCTCAGACAGAATATCATATGATGTTATTTTGAAATACTTGCCAGACATAGTTGAGAGTCAAAACACACATGGACCTCACATTGTAGACCTCAATTGGCCTGGCTTCATGTGACTATTTGGCCACTCTTTGGAAAGCCTTGCCTGTGAGAGTTCTCCAGAACTTTCATTGAAATGAGCTTCCTCAACATTGAATGATTCCTGAAAGAATTGAAACACACAATGCCTCCAACTTCATCCTTGTAAAATGGCTAGATAAATACAATGAAATTTTTGAAATTCGCATGATGAGGTGGCACTGGAGAACCTTTGATGTCCTGTTGCTGATCATTAGTGTACCAGACAGTGCCTTGATTGATTGGGTATAATGAAAGTGGTGTAGAACAGAGATGCCGGTTAGATGGAGACTGCGGAGTAGTTGGCCCAGAGGTGTGGTGTGCAGGTGTGTGATAAAATATTTATGGTGGTGCCATGTGGATCTGCCATTGACTTCCAAATGGCTTTTAGCTAACATGGTGCACCCAGCAGACCCTTATATGCAAAGGCATCTTGTTATATGGAGAGGTTTCAGGGAAATGTTCAGAATCAGGTTGCTATGGACAAGGGGGCAAGCTATGTGGGATAGAAGCCGGGTTAGTGCGTTCTCCTGGAGACTCTGACCCAGCACATGTCACAGAACTCCCTCCAACACTGTGTCCCAGTTGAACTCCTTGTATTTCTTGAAGCAAATACCAAACTCACAGTTCAGCACCAAGAAACACCATGAAAATTGGAGGATGACTAAATGGCTTCACAGTCCACATGGTTAGACACTTTGGCCCACTGGCCTCTGTTTACCTACAAAGAGAGAATTCAGCACTGCTGCCTCAGGTTCATTGGAAAATAAGAAACCATGTTCTCCAGGTCACATAGATTCAGACCCAGCTTTGATGGTTTCACTACAAATGAAGACAAAGCTCCTGACAACAATATATATTTCAAGTGCCACACCTCAGAGGCAGATTCTCCAGAAGTCTTTTTTCCAGCAGAGCTCCATGGTTGTGGAGTGTTTACCCAATCCCTTACTTCTGGAAACTCCTCTACCTGCTCCCAGGTTGAGAACTCCTGAGAATTTTCCATTCCAGATATGTATTCACAGATTTTCTAACTCTTCTTCTCTAATTGTGTCTCACTTGGGGCAAAGGTAATGTCAAGGCATTGTTCTAGGTGAGAGTGGGAAGATTATTGTGTAGCACATATTTGCATACACATTGGATACATTATCCTATTTTCCATTTGCAATACTGAATTTCTGACACTAACCCATATCCTACTAGACTCTGAATACTATCCTAAAATGATGGAGAAAAAGAAACCTAACAGAATAGAAATACAAGCCTTTTGTAGGAGGCATGGTGTATACTTGGATTTTCCTTCTCCTTTATCAAGGATATGTGTTATAAATCTAGTCAACTTTTCATTGTAATATTTCTCCATGAGTTTTCAAAGTTAACACATATGTAAATTCCTGTCTCCTTTGCTCTTTAGCCTCTTTAGAACATGTATATTTTTATGCATATATAGACTCCTACCTGGTAACACACGTAAATTCTTGTGATCTCACTAACTTTGGAATATACAAATTATGAGAATAGATCACTTCCCCTAAATACTGATGGAACTGAAAATTCAAAGTATGGGTGAGCTTCCTAGTGAACAACATCATACATAAATCCATGTTCAGTAAAATGAATATTTTTAGATATGTGGATGATATATATTTCATGATAAATTTCGATTGGCATATATATTGCTACATTTTATTGTTGTGTGTGTGTGTGTATATATATACCAGATTTTCCAGATTTTCCAAAATATGAAATATATGTGTCTTATTATACACTCCCTAAATTCATTCAAGTTCATGTATGCGATTTAAAATCAACATTTTACATGATTATCATCAGTCTGGCTGGGCACAATTCAGGAGCCAATTGTCAAAAGAAACAAACTTTATTTTTAGAACCACACAAGCCAAACAAAACAGCTTCTCAGGAAAAACCCTCAGAGCCCAACTGCCACCACAGTCTTCCCACAAGCCTCTCCCTCAACCACAAGCCTCCTCCTTTTGAGGCCGATTGGCTGGGTCACATGGGCGGAGACAAAAAAGTCCACCAATGAGCAGCTCCGTTGTCTGAAAGGGCAGGGAAACATCCCATTGAGCATCACCACAGAGGAGCCAATCAGCTAGATGTTGCTGGGGCCCCTGTCAGCCAATCATCCACTGGCAGTCTGAAAGGGCGGGGAAACAGCTCAATGAGCATCTGCAATGAGCATCACCGCAGAGGAGCCAATCAGCTAGATGTTGCTGGGGCCGCTGTGGAGCCAATCATCAGCCGGCAGCTGGAAGTTTGCTGGCAGCTGGAGGTTTCCTGGGGCCCCTTTGGCTGTGGCTCTCAACATCTCCCCCTCTCTGTTTAAACAACGAGCATGTGGCTTAGGGACCATGCCTGCCTTATGTTGTGCAGTAGTACATATGGTATTTACTGGAGACCCTTGGCTGTGGCTATCAACAGGATTTGTATGTACCATTCACTGAAGTTAGTTTTCAGTACTAGGAAACAAATATGTATTTCAGGTGGATAAATATTTCTGAGAAAAATCTTGTGAAAAGTTGATTATAAATCCACCTACTTGAACATAAATGAATTTAGGGAGTGTAAATAAGATACATATATTTCATATTTTGAAAAATCTGGAGAGAGTGTGTGTGTGTGTGTGTGTGTGTGTATACACACACAGACACATACAGATATTAAAATGTAGCAACATATATGCAAATCTAAATTCACTATGAAATATACATCAATCACAGATCCAAAAATATTCAATTTTCTTAACAGGGATTTATGTATAATGTTTTTCAACTAGGAAGCTCACCCATTATTTGAATTATCAGTTCCAACAGCGTTTAGGAGGAGTGATGTCTTCTCACAAATTGTATCTCCCAAGTCAGTCACCTCACAAGAATGTAGGTGTGACACCAGGTAGGATTTGATATGTGCATATAAAAATACATGTGCTGAATAGGCTACAGACAAAGGGAGACAGGAATTCACATATTTGTTAACTTTAAAAACACATGGAGATCTATTTCAATTAAAAATAGACTGGATTTATAACACCTGACATTTATCATGCAAAAGGCAAGATCAATTATACACCATGCCTCCTCTGAACTGCTTGTATTTCAATTCTGTTTGTGTTACTTTTCTGCATCATATTAGAATTAGTAGTCAGAGTCTAGTAGGGTATGGGTTCATGTCAGGGATTTAGTATTTCGAATGGAAAATTGGAAAATGAATCCAATGTGTATGCAAATACGTGCTACACACAAAAAAATTCCCATTCTCATTCAGAACAATGGCTAGAAATAACCACGCCCCATGTAAGAAACAATTAGAGGAGAAGAGTTAGAAAATCTGTGAATACATACGTAGAATGGAAAATGCTCAGTAGTTCACAACCTTTGAGGTGGAAGAGACGTTTCCAAACCTTAGGGACAGGGTAAAACTCCACAAGCATGGATCTCTGCTGGCCTAAACACTTCTGGAGATACTGACAATGAGGTTGGGTACTTGAAATATATGTTGTTTTCAGAAGCTTTAGCTTCCTTTGTAGTGAGACCATCAAACTTGGGTCTGCATTTTTGTGACCTGGAGGACATGAATTCTTATTGTCCAATGAACATGAGGCAGCAGTGCTGAATTCACTCTTTGTAACTAAACTGTGGCCAATGGGGGATAAGTGTCTCCCCGTCTGGACTTTGAAATCATTTGACATCCTCCACTTTTCGTGGTGTTTCTTGCTGCTGCAGTGGGTGTTTTGTATTTGGTTCATGACATACAAGGAGTTAAACTGGGACACAATGCTGGAGGGAGTCCTGTAACGTATGGTGTGTCAGGGTCTGCAGGAGAATGCACCAACCAGGCTTCTATCCCCCATTGCTTGCCCCCTTTACCATAGGAACTTGATTCTGAACATTGCCCTGAAAACTCTCCATGTAACATGATGCCTTTACATACAAAGTTCTGCTGGCTGCACCATGTCAGTCACAAGCCATTTGGAAGCCAATGTAAGATCCACATGACCCCACCACAGATGTATTGTCACACACCTGCACACAACTGCTCTAGGCCTGCCATAAATACTGCTCTGCTTCTCCAATTTGAGGCCTACTTACTGTCAGGTATAGATTCTTTATGTGATTTGGCATCATGAGACAACCCAAGCAGTTCTGCAGGACTTTGAAGAACTTATTTGATCCAAAGGATCCCTATTCTCACTTGATGGAGGTCAGGAACCAAACAGAAGAAGGCAAGAGACTTCATCCACAGTGACAGATTTTTTGCCATTTTGGTTTTGGATGCACACATGGGATCTTCTTTAGATCTATCAGGAGCTGAGAATCTTAGCCACAGCCTCAAACAGGGCCTAGTGTCTGACTAAGACACATCCCTTTCCAGAGCAATTAAGCAAAGAGCCACAGGTGATGCCCATTCATTTCCATTTGAAAACTGTTTCTTCACGCTTCACAAAGGGGTGACCTGAGGCAAAGACCTTCCTGACATTCAAGGCAACAGAAACATAGATAAGCAAATGGAGCCAAGCAGGGTTTCTCCACTGAGACTTTACTGGTCACACTGATATCTGAGTTTTCTGAGATGTTCCCATTCCCTTCAGCTATCAAGGACATGGCCATGTCACAGAGTTTGGAGGTGGTACATATCTTGGACAATAAACCATGATACTATTCTGGAGAGTGGCCAGAATTCAGGAAGAAAACAGCAACTTACGAAGTTAGTAGGTGTTTCCCATCCATAAGGCAAGCAACAGTCCATTAATCAATTGTGCAGGATGAATGCTGTGAAGCTTTCTACTAGACAGGACACCTCCATTGATGCATTCTCGTTTCTAATGTCTAAAACCACGGACACAGTGGCTACACAGACATAGAAACACTCGCCTTGTCTATAGACTTACTAGAAACAGTCGACTCCAAACCAAACCAACCACCTTTCCTACCTATTCTCAGAACATGAAACAAAACCGCAAACTCACACCCACAACCAAAAAGGCACCTCCTTCCCAAAAATAGGTCTTTAACTATCTGGAGTGTCCTCTGACTGGTGGGCCATACTATGTTCCACTCGAAATGGCCTGTCTGGTCTCAGATCTTGTCTCCTTGGCCAACTCTGTTATTCTGCGAGGAGCCTGCTGTTAGCCACAACCTGCTGTCTCAAGAAAGGCCCCTCTTCAGAGCTCTACTGGCATTTGGCCATCCTCACATCAGTAGGTACCAAGAAGGTCTGACTCTGTACTTGGTAAATCCAAACAAGTGAGCCCACTGGGACTGGGACTGGGACTGGCTCTTGGTGCCTGGCTTCTTGCATCCCAATTTCAGAGAGTTCCATCACCAAGGAAATGAGGTATGTCACTTTCTTTGCAACTGAATGAGGTCACTGCGTTGGGAACAACTTTGTCCTAACACTTGCTTCCAATGGTTCCATGAGTTGGAGGGTGCCCCTACTTCCTGTGACAATTTGACTAGTTAGAATGGTATATCAAAATAGACACCATGGAACAGCTCTACACGCAGGCCTGGTTAGGTTCATCTTCTCTACATTAAGAAGAGAGAGTCTGATGCATACACATCCCTTCATCCTGTCCAGGTTGTTTGCCATGGAAGATGGCTTTTGCTCATGCAGGTCCTTCATAGCTGCCTACATCTTCTCCAGGGATCATTTCTGCATCGAACTTTGAGGTTCTCAGCAGTTGGAAGATTACCTACATCCCTAATTGAAAGAATAGCCCTGTCCCTGCTCTTTTGTAATGTTAGATTGAGGCAACAGTGTATGGTTAGGGTTAATAACACGTTCGATTTGGGTTAGGAATCATTCTGCGGGATGAATAAGGTTATTGGGAACCTTCAATATATAGAAATATAGTGGTTAAATATAAGTATGAAAACAGAAATCTAGGTAAGATTTGAAGCTCAGAAGTGCATTTGGCAATAGATTGGGACACGTAGCTTTGAATTATGTTCTGCATACATGTTTCAGAAAAATCGATATACAATGGCATAGGACCTTGTACCTCAGATGATTGAATGTAGTAGAGTACATCCACTCAAAAAGGGATAGTCGATAGGATCAGGAAGATAGTCAGTATGTTTCGGAAGAAGATAGAGTATAGGATTTGGACCAAAGTTCATTAGCAATAGGGTTTCGGTTAGAGAGTGAATGTCAATGTCAGCACATATGAAGGGTCAGTCACAATGTTGAACTGGAAAAAATATGTAGGAAAGTAGATATCAATAGAGACATTAGGAAATCAGGCAAAGTATAAAGTGAGTGAAAAAACTAGACATTTCCAACAGTTTTGAGGTTGAATATATAATCTTAGGAAGAAACAAAAATGTGGTCACCAATAGGATTGACATTTGAGAGCATTAGGCAACCTGGATATGGATGTTTTTAGTAATCCATGTTCAGTTTCCATTTAGGCTTTGGTACAATCATACGTGTGATTTTGCATTTTGTGTCCAGAATATTACTGTGGTAACATGCATATGTAGATCAGGTGACATGAGTATTTCTTCCACCATTTCTGGGAGCAATATTTAGAAGACTAATAAATTAGTATTGGGGGTACTAAGAGGTGTACCCTGTGTCTATGAATATAGAGATAATGCATGAATAGACAATATAGTGAATAAATAATATAACTGGTTCCACTTTAAATAATGGAATAAACTGATATAAGAGAATATATAAAAAATACTATATTGTTATAAAATCATTCATTCCAACCAGTTATACATCTAATGGTGATATTATAGTTATGGTTTATCATGAAGTGAGTGTCAGTTTTGCTTCAAAAGTGATAAAAGAAATCAAAAATAATATATTTCGAAAGAAGTCTCATTATAAGACCAGTCAAGAAACCTGGAAGAATCCATGTGTTCTGAAGCAGGAAGTGATTGAAAGTGAAACAAATGCCTATAAGTTTGCTAACTTGTGGATGAAATATATATCCTATGATGTGCATAAATTGAAGAAATAGTAATGTACCAGTGTTGAATTAAAATGAATTTCAAAATACACATCATGTCACATAGGAATGTACTTGCATTGATGTTAAACTGGGTCAGTTACTGTAGAAGTATTAGTATTTGTATGCAACATTAACTGAAGTTAGTTTTCAGTACTGGAAACAATATGTATTTCAGGTGGATGAATATTTCTGAGAATGATCTTGTGAAAAGTTGATTATAAATCCATATACATGAACATGAATGAATTTAGGGAGTGTATATAAGACACATATATTTCATATTTTGAAAAATATGGAGAGTGTATGTATATTTATATATATATATATATATATATATATATATATATATATATATACAAAAAAACACACACAGACAATAAATTAGCAATCAAATTAATCATGAAATATATATCCTCCACAGATGCAAAATTATTTCTTTTAGAACATGTATTTATGTATAATGTTGTTCTTCTAGGAAACACACCCCTAGGTTAAATTTTCAGTTCCAACAGAGTTTAACAGGAGTGATCACTTCTCACAAATTGTATTTGCCAAATTAGCCACCTCACAAAATGTAGGTGTGATACCAGGTAGTGTTCTATATGTGCATTTAAAAATACATGTGCTGAATAGGCTACAGAGAAAGGGAGATAGGTATTCACATATTTGTTAACATTAAAAAGACATGGAGAACTATTTCAATTAAAAATTGACTAGATTTATAACACCTACAATTAATCATGCAAAAAACAAGTCCAACTATACACTATGATTCCTCTGAACTGCTTGTATTCCTATTCTGTTTGTGTTATTTTTCTCCATCATATTAGGAGTAGTAGTCAGAGTCTATTAGGGTATGCGTTAGTGTCAAGGATTCAGTATTTCGAATGGAAATATGGAAAATGACTCTAATTGGTATGCAAATATGTGCTACACAAAAATGTTCACACTCTCATCCAGAAGATTGCCTTGACATTACCTTAGTTCCAAGTAAGATACAATTAGAGGAGAAAAGTTAGAAAATCTGTAAATACATATGAGGAATAAAAAATGCTCAGGAGTTCACAAACTTGTAGGTGGTAGAGGAGTTTCCAAAAGTAAGGGACAGGGTAAACACTCCACAAACATTGAGCTCTGCTTGTGTAAAGACTTCTTGAGAAACTCTCTGAGCTTGGGCTCTTAAAATACATGTTGTTGTCAGGAGCTTTAGCTTCCTTTGTTGTGTGACCATCAAATCTGGGTGTGCAAATATGTGACCTGAAGGACATTGTTTCTAATTTTCCAATGAAAATGAGGCAGCAGTGCTGAATACTCTTTTTGTAGTTAAACTATGGCCACTGGGGTGTAAGTGTCTCCCCGGGTTGACTGTGAAGCCATTTGGTCATGCTCTAATTTTCGTGATGTTACTCCTTGGTGCACTGGGAGGTTGGTATTTGCTTCATGAAATACAAGGAGTTCAACTGGGACACAGTGCTGGAGGGAGTTCTGTCACGTGTGGAGGGACACAGTCTGCATGAGAATGCACCAATCAGGATTCTGTCCCACATAGGTTGCCCCTTTGTCCATAGCAACCTGATTCTGAACATTGCCCAGAAACCTATCCATATAACAAGATGCCTTTACATATAAGGGTCTGCTGGCTGTACTCTGTCAGTCACAAGGCAATTGGAAGCCAATGGCAGATCCACATGCCCCAACACACATGTTTTATCACACACCTTCACACCACTGCTCTAGGCCCACTAATGAACAGGCTCCAACATACTGGCATCACTGTTCTACACAATTTTCATGAAACCCAGTCAGTCAAGGCACTGTGAGATACACTCATGATCAGCAACAGGACATCCAAAAGTTTTCCAGTGCCACCTGGTCATGGGAATTTCAAAAGTTTCATGGTATTTATCAAGCCATTTTTTGAGGATAAAGTTGGAGGCTCTGTGGGTTTCAATTCATTCAGGAACCATTAAATGTTGAAGAAGCTCATTTCAATGAAAGATCTTGAGAACACTCACAGGCAAGTCTTCCCAAAGAGTGGCCAAAAGGTCACATGAAGTCAGGCCCATTGAGGTCTACAATGTGAGGTCCATGTGTGTTTTGACTCTCAACTGTGGCTTTAAAGAATTTCAGAATAAAATCATGTGATATCCAGGCTGAGATTCCCAGTGCTCTGGGCAAAGCCACCCTGCACCTAGATCTCCCTGCACCACAATTAATACCTGAGATCTAGGTTGCATGGCCTAGTAAAATCCAAACACAATTCATGACAATACTTCTCTGATGTCACTTCCAGAATTCAGTCTCTAAGGAGAATCATACCAGAGTTCAAGCCCAGGTGGACCCAGTCATCTGTTCCAAGCGCCAAACAAATTACCACAATTCAAAACAAAATGCTCCCACATGCCCCTTATCTTCTTCAATTTGAGGCCAAATGACTGTGGGGTTTAGATTCTTTATGTAAATTGGATTCATGTGAAAACCCAAGCACCTATGGGCTAAACTCTGCAGGGCTTTAAAGAACTCATTTGACCCAAAGGATCCCTATTTTCACTTGATGGATGTCAGGGCCATTAGAGAGGAAGGTGAGAGTCTTCATCCACAATAACTGCTCTTTTGGCCATTTTGGTTTTGGATGCACCCATGGGATCTTTCTTTAGATCCATCAGGTGCTGAGAATCTAAGCCACAGCCTCACACAGGGCCAAGAGGCTGATTCAGACACATCTCTTTCCAAAGCAATTAAGCAAAGAGCAAAACACACAGAGACATTATAAAGTGGCAATATATATGCCAATTGAAATTCATGATGAAATATATATCGTCCACAGATCCAAAAATATTAATTTTACTGAACATGGATTTATCAATAATGTTGTTCAACTAGAAAGGTTACCCTTAGGCTGAATTTTATGATCCAATAGCGTTTAGGAGGAGTGATCTCTTGTCATAATTTGTATCTGCCATGTCAGCCACCTCACAAGAATGTATATGTGATACCAGGTAGGATTCAATATGTTTATATAAAAATACATGTGATGAATAGGCTACAGAGAAAAGGATACAGGAATTCACATATTTATTAACTTTAAAAACACAAGGAGAACTATTTCAATTAAAAATTAACTAGATTTATAACACCTACCCTACATAATGCAAAAGGCAAGTCCAACTATACACCATGCCTCTTCTGAACTGCTTCTATTTCTATTGTGTTTGTATGCACTGTGGGTTTCAAGAACCATTAAATGTTGAGGAAGCTCATTTCAATGAAACTCTGGAGAACTCTCATAGGCAAGGCTTCCCAAAGAGTGGCCAAAAGGTTAGATATAGCCAGGCCCATTGAGGTCTACAATGTGAGGTCCATGTGTGTTTTGACTCTCAACTATGGCTACCAAGTCTTTAAGAATAAAATCATGGGATATCTTTGCTGAAATTCCCAGTGCTCTTTGGAAAGCCACCCTCGGCCTTGATCTTAGTTTCCAAGGGCGACTCTCATGCTTGACCTCTTAAAATATCACCACAATTCATGGCAATACTTCTTTGAGTTCAGTTCCAGAAGTCAGTCTCTAAGGGGAATCACACAAGAATTCAAGCCCAGGTGGACCCAGTCATCTCTTCCAACCCTCACACAAATGACCACAATTAATACCAAAACACTCTCACATGGCCCTCCTCTTCTTCTATAAAGGCACTAATCATAACATCTGGCTGGAGGTTTCCATGAGGGGCACAGCCCAAGACAGTGTCCCAAATAAGCTCCCTTTCCACTCATTTGCCTAAATTCAGGGTGGCTTGGACACCCTTCTTGTGCACCAGGAGTGATCTGAAAGGGTAAAATAAATTGAAATTAAAGTGTAAAAGTTGAAGTGTAAAAGACCGGGTTTTGTAAAGTTTCTAAGCTGCAAGGCCTGAGTTAAATGTAAAGGACCAGGTATTGTTAAGTTCCTATGCTACATGCAAAACCTGAAATTCCTGTAGCTTGTAGTACAATTCCGGACTGCCCAGTAAATATTCCCCCTGACCGCCTGGTTGTTTAATAACCTAGGACCCTGTGTGGCCTGGCACATAGGCATCGCAAGGCCTAAACCAATCTGTTTGAATGTGTACCTCGCTTTAGAACTCACCTATCACTCCCGCCTGACCTGTTCCTGCCAATGAATGAACTAATCATGTTTAGGAATTGTTGTTTGATTTTTCTGCGGTGTATGTTGATTTCTTAAAGGAGACTGTGATATATGTAAAGTCCCGCCCTCCCCAAAAAGTGTACTTAAGCACTGCTCAACCCCTGCTCGGGGCTCTGGGCTGCTCTCCCTTCTTGAGTGAGCACGTAGCCCCAGCATGCTGGATTGGATCCTCAATGAACGCCTTTTTCTGTTGCATGAGCCGCGTTCTCTTGGTGGTCTCTTCCTCCGACGTTCACCGGACCCTTACATTTGGTGCGTTGGCCGGGAATCACGCAGCATAGGACAAGGACACGCCAACAGACCCCTCTGGAGGTAAGTAAGGCGCTTCTTTTCATTTTTCCTTGTGATCACTCAGAGCTTTTGTTCAGGTTCCATTTTTCCGTTTTTGGTTTGGGTTGGCAGAGTGGCTTCCAGTGGAGAACGTAAGTTCCCCCTGTCAGTGGTGGACAAACGTGTCCTAAATCCACAGGCCATGTCCTTGCAAGGGATGCCTTGGAGGACTCAGGGAGTGACGGATGTGCTCTCATTAGGTGAGGAGGGACGAATGAGCCCACATTAGGTGACTCTGCTGGCAACCCATCATATCTTGCTGACTACTTTTTTCTCTCAGGTTGAATTCACTGTCTGTCTTTGTGGTCTAACCCATCAGGTTTTGCCAGTTACTAGGTTCTAATCTTTACTTCTGAACTCGTGTTAAATGTTAACTGTGTGTACATGTTTGTGTCACGTTTGTATTGTCCTTGTCTCTGTTTGAGAAACTCTCATTATGGGACAAAGCCATTCCATGCCTCTGTCCTTGAAGCCATTCCTGGTCCCTGCCTCCAATCCGACCCCTTCACCCAGGATCCTATCACTCAAACCTTCTACTCCTCCCCCTCTTCCCTCCATTCTCTCTGAGTCACAAGATTGTAGATCTTGGGGTTGTGAACAAACGGGAGCTGCATGATGGTCTTTGTGTGTCATTTTATCTGTGTTTCTGTTAAATGTGATGGCATTGTTTGGTCCGATGCAGAGTCCCGAGTTCCAACCTGCATTACATATGTGGAAGTTACTTTAGCTAAATTTTAAACTAATGCTTCTCCTGTGAGGGACCAAAAGTCAATAGAACCGCCAGTTTTTCTGTTCTCACCTTTTCACTTCTCTTAGCTGTGCTTCAAAGAACTTTGATAAACTTTACTCCCCTTTGTTAAGCAAGATTACGGAAGCAGTGATTTCTTTTCTTCCCATAGTTGGATTGAGCATGCCCACTGCAGAGGGAAATGTCTGGGGTCTAAGAACTTTGATATCTCGCTTAAACTTTTCTCAAAACCCTGTCCTCATTATTAAATTGGCATTAATTGGCTTTGGGATGGGAACCAAGCCTTCAGTCATAAATTTTGACACCCCAGAGGGGACTTTAAATAAACCCCACTCTGCCCTCTTGGGGAAGCCTAGCACTCAAAACAACTGAAGCAGAGAATGAAATTTTTGGGAGCTGACTACTGCAAAGTTGGGAGACATAGAATATGCCTGGTGCCTGGGGTCAAAGCAAACCAGAGGAACTAATCCTGTAAGTAAATGGTGAGGCTAAGGGACTCCCAGCAGCTGCCAGATCCATTTTGCTGTGGGGAACTCCCTTATTCCTTACGTGCACTTTAAGGATTTCTCCACCTCTGTTTACTTAACAAAAGGGACAATGAATGCATTAATATGTTGATATTATAGATTGTTTCTTGGGGATGATCTAGGGTGAATGTGTATCTAGAAATGATTTTTTTATTTTAACCATCTGGTATCTAAATGGGTTTCTAAAGCATTGCACTATCTTACAGTTAAAAGTTGGGTTTAAACAATTGTTTAGTTTGATTTCAGGTAGTTCATGCTAGGAAACTTAAATACTTAGGGTAAAAAAAAAATAAAGAGTTTTAATTTTGAACTAGACAGCCTGAAAAAATTTCACTAGATATATCAGTGCATTAACTTGGGAAGAGATAATAAATTATGATATGGTATCTATTCCCATCAGTGTGTAAGATTTTAAAAAATGGTACTAAATTAAAACGTTGGTCTGGCTTATTGAAATGACATTAATTAGCAACAGTCTTGGAAATTTTTAAAGCTTAATTTTGGATACACATGGTAGCATGTGGTTCTTTTTAAAAATTTTTCAGCCAATTTAATTTAACTTAATACTATTAGAAACTTCATAACAAAGAAAGGGGCTTAATGATCCTATAGAAACTTCTTCTGATGGTGGCATTAATATTATCAAAAAATGATCCTATTTTCAGTTTTGTGTGAGCAAGTTTTTCTAGTGTAGAAAAATCTAAAGAAATAAAATTTTGAGCATTACATCTTAAACTTGCATCAAAATTTTCAACATCCAAACCTGGAAATTATGACTTATAGATAAATGCCTTAGGCGTGAGGTTTCTTCTCAGAATTCCAGTCTTTCCAGTTTTCCAGACCTCAGCCAGGACTTACTTTGATATGCAAATAAAAGAAGCCTGCAGCACTCAGCAGGAGACAGATAAAAAGAGTAAATGTGTCTTTTTACCTGAACTCAAACTAGACCTAACCAAAAAAGTATATAATATGGTATTTACTAATTACTGGCCAGTCATCATTTTTAGGACTCTTGCTTTTCTTAGATTCTGTAATTTTTTTTTTTTTGAGCTCATGATCTTGATTCTGCTGATGGGTTAATGTTTTCTGATCAGTTCTATTTTTGATCGACTCTGGAGTTTTCAGCATTGCAATGGAGATTTCACCTGAAAAAAGCTACAAGGCCTTTACTATTGTGTTATGTGTTACATTTGTGTTACGTGTTGTATGTTGGTATGTCTGTATGTGCGTATGTCCATATATCATGCAGGGATATGACAATTGACAGATGAGGAGCGCTCATGAAAAATTTAAAAATGTATCCAAATGTCTTTGATTCACGTGATTCATATGTTTTAATTCAAATTGGGTAAACAGATAAAAATAAAGATGTATTTAAAATTAGGCCAATAAGTTTTCTAGGTTTTCAAAAAGGCCCTAATAAAATGTAGATGTCTATAAAATAATCTGCTTAAATTCAGAAATTGAAAAGCATTGTATTGAAATGTGAACAGAAAGAGGTTAGTAGATGGAAAAGAGAAACTAAAAGGTTCTAGATATAGATATAATAGAGGAAAAACGTGTTTCTGGATAAGAGAGTCTATATGATTAAGTAATTAAAAGGGTTTAAGTAAATAATAAAAAAAGGTGTGTGTAACTTGGTTATATGTGTAAGTTTTGAGCAAGTAATCTTAAAAAATTAAACAGCTGGTAAAACAAGTACTGTTTTTATAAAATTGTGCCATGTTATTTCTTTAAAATCTAAACTTGTTTAATACAAAAAAATCAATGTAATTGTGGTGTTAATGTGTTCATATCTTCCAGGTATACAAGTCTGTAAGGTAGAAGCTTGCAAAGACCATTGTATCAAGCTGGTGTTCTAAGGTTGTATGGTAATTCTAGGCTTAAAAGAAAAACATGTTGGAGTGTTGGAGATTTATGTATATCATTTGTGTTCTATAATTGGACTTGTTATCAATAAGATATGTACAGTTCCATGTTACTTTTTACACTGAGATACAATATAAAAGTATTTTTAACTTAATGAGAGCCAAATCTGTGAAGGTTTTATTGTAAACTCAAAGGTAATGCCCATTCATTTCCATGTGAAAACTGTTTTCTTCAGGCTTCACAAAGGGGTGGCCTGAGACAAAGACTTTCCTGATATTCAGGGCAACATAACAATAGGTAATCAAAAGGCCCAAAGCAGGGTTTCTCCACTGAGACTTTACTGGCTACACTGATATCTGAGTTTTCTGAGATGCTTGCCATTCCCTTCAGCTACCAGTACATGGCCATGTCTCAGAGCTTGGAAGTGGTACATATATTTGACACAAAATCATGAGCCTATTCTGGAGAGTGGCCAGAATTCAGGAAGAAAACAGGAACGTAGGAAGATAGTTGGTGTTGCCCATTGATAAGGCAAGCCACACTCCATTCATAAATTGTGCCGGATGAATGCTGGGAAGTTTTCTCCTTGAGAGGATACACCCATTGAGGCATTATCTTTTCTAATGTCTACAACCACGAAAACAGTGGGATACACAGACCTAAAAACACTCGCCTTGTCAAAGGACTAACTAGAAACAGTCCACTCCAAACCAAACACACCCCCTTTCCTAACTATTCTCAGAACAAAAGAAAAAACCACAAACCCACAAACACAACCACAAAGGCACCTCCTTCCCCCAAGTGGGTCTGGAACTATCCAGAGTGTCCTCTGACTGGAGGGCCATACTATGTTCCCCAGAAATGGTCTGTCCTGTCTCAGATCTGGACTCCTTGGTCAACTCTGTGAAGTTGTCAGGAGCCAGCAGTGAGCCTCTACCTGTTTTCTCCGGAAGGGCCCCTCTTCAGAATTTTTCTGGAATTTGGCCATTCTCAATAAAGTAGGTACCACAAAAGACTGACTCTGTCCTTGGAAAATCCAAACAAGTGAGAACACTGGAACTGGTGCTGGGACTGGGCCTGGGTGCCTAGATTCCTGGAACCCAAATTTGGAGAGTTCCATCAACAAGGATGTGAGGTGAGGTCACTTCCTTTAGTAACTGAATGAGGTCACTGCCTTGGCAACCAATTTGTCCTAACATTTGCTTCCTAAGGTCTCATAACATGGAGGATGTCCCTACTTCCTGTGACACTTTCACAAGTTAGAATGGTAAAGAAACAATAGTCACCTGGGAACAGCTCTCCACACAGGCCTCTCCTCTACATTAAGAAGAGAGAATGTGATTCAGACACAACCCTTCATCCTGACCAGGCTTTTTGCCATGGAAGATGCCTTTTGCTCTCTCAGATCCTTCATAGCTGCCTACATCTTCTCCAGGGTTCATTTCTGCATGGAACTTTGAAGTTTTCAGCAGGTGGAAGATCCCCTGCATTCCTGTATTGTAAGACCAAATCTGTCCCTGCTTTTCTGAATACTTAGATTGAGGGAACAGTGTATGGTTAGGGTTAACAATATGTTCAATTAAAACCAAAATACTCCCACATGGCCCTCATATTCTTCCATGTAGACATTCATCATAACCTCTGGCTGGAGGTTTTCATAAGGGGCGCAGCCCAAGACAGTGTCCAAAATAAGTTCCCTTGCCCCTCATTTTCCTAAAGTCAGGGTTTCCTGGACACCCTTCCTGTAAACCAGAATTGATCAAATAGGCCTGCCAGTAATACTGCTCTGTTTCTTCATTTTGAAGCCTACTGACTGTGAGGTATAGATTCTTTATGTGATTTGGAGTCATGTGAGAACCCAAGCACTGCTGCAGGGCTTTGAAGAACTCATTTGTCTCAAAGGATCCCTATACTTACTTGATGGAGGTCAGGAACCTAACAGGGGAAGCAAGAGACTTCATCCACAATGACTGATCTTTTTGCCATTTTGGTTTTGGATGCACACATGGGATCTTTCTTTAGATCCATCAGGTGCTGAAAATCAAAGCCACAGCCTCTCTCAGAGCCGAAAGGATGATTCAGACACATCCCTTTCCAAAGCAATTAAGCAAAGAGCCACAGGTGATGCTCATTCATTTCCAATTGAAAGCACTTTTCTTCAGGCTTCACAAACTGGTGGCCTGAGGAAAAGACCTTCCTGACATTCAGGTCAACAGAACAGTAGGTAAGCAAAAGGCACAAAGCAGGGTTTCTCTACTGAGACTTTACTGGTCACACTGATATCCGAGTTTTCAGAGATGCTCCCAATTCCCTTCATCTATCCAGTACATGGCCATGTCACAGAACTCGACGGAGGTCCATATCTTGGACAAAAAAACATGAGCCTATTCTGGAGAGTGGCCAGAATTCAGGAAGAAAACAGGAACTAAGGAAAGAAGTAGGTGTTGTCCATATAAGGCAAGCCACAGTCCATTCATAAATTGGGAAGGATGTGTGCTGAGATGCTTTCTACTAGACAGGACACATCCATTGATGCATTCACTTTTCTAATATCTACAACCACGGAAAAAGTGGGATACACAAACATAGAAACACTCGCCAAGTCAAATGACTTACTAAAAACAGTCCACTCCAAACCAAACATACTGCCTTTCCTACCTATTCTCAGAACATGATAAAAAAACACAAATTCACACCCACACCCACAAAGGCACCTCCTTCCCCCAAGTAGGTCTGTGACTATCCAGAGTGTCCTCAGACTGATGGGCCTTACTCTGCTCCCTCGAAATGGACTGTCCTGTCTCAGATCAGGTCTCCTTTACCAACTCTGTAAAGTTTTCAGCATCAATCAGTGAGTCACTACCTGCTTTCTCAGGAAAGGCCCCTCTTCAGAGCTTTCCTGGCATTTAGCCATCCACACATCAGTATGTACCAAAAAGACTGACTCTGTCCTTGGTAAATCCAAACAAGTGAACCCACTGGGACTGGGACTGGGACTGGCTCTGAGTGCCTGGCTTCCTGGATCCCAAGTTCAGAGAGTTCCATCACCAAGGAAGTGAGGTAGGTCACTTCCTTCAGGAACTGAATGAGGTCACTACCTTGGTAACCACTTTATCCTAACATTTGCTTCCAAGGGTCCCACGAGAGAGAGGCTTCCCCTACTTCCTGTGTCACATTAACAAGATAGAATGGTATATCAACCATAGGCACATGTTAACAGCTCTCCACACAGACCTGGTTTGGTCCATCTTCTCTACATTAAGAAAAGAGAGGCTTATTCAGACACATCGCTTCATCCTGACCAGGTATTTTACCAAGGAAGATTACTGTTGCTCTCTCAGGTCCTTCATAGCTGCCTACATCTTCTTCAGGGTTTATTTCTGCATGGAACTTGAGGTTCTCAACAGGTGGAAGATCCCCTACCTACCTATATTATAACACCAACTCTGTCCCTGGTCTTTGTAAAGTTAAATTGAGGGAACAGTGCATGGTTAGGGTTAATAACATGTTCAATTTGGGTTAGGAATCATTCTGCGAGATGAAAAATGGTATTGGGGACCTCCGATATTTACAAGCATATATAGCTGTAATATAAGTATGAATACAGAAATCTAGGAAAGATTTGAAACCCAGATGAACACTGGGCCCTTGATTGGGATACTTAGCTTTGAATTATTTCCGCAAAGTTGTCTCAAATAAATCGTTATACAATGGCATAGGACCTTGTACCTTGGATGACTGAATGAGGAAGAGATCCTCCAGACAAAAAGGGATAGTTCCAAAAGTTATTTAGATATAGGGTTTTGGTTAGAGAGTGAATGCAAATGTCAGCATATGTGAAGAGTCAGTCACAGTGATGAACTGGGGAAAATGTGTAGGAAAGCAGATATCAATAGAGACATTAGGAAATCAGGGAAAGTACAAAGTGAGTAATAGGATAAGACGTTTTAAACAGGGTTGAGTTTGAATATATAATCTTAGGAAGAAACAAATATGTAGTCACCAATAGGAATGATATTTGAGATCATTAGTTAATCAGGACATGGATGTTGTTAGTAATACATGCTCACATTAAATTTAGGCTTTGGTACAATCATAAGGGTGTCCGTTGCATTTTTTGTCAGGAATATTACTGTGATGAAATGTAAATGTATATCAGGTGACTACAGTATTTCTTCAAACATTTCTGAAAGCAACATTTTAAGACTTATAAATTAGTATTGGGGACACAAGTACGTGTACCCTGTGCCTATGATTATAAAGATGATGCCTTAATAGACAATACTGTAAATAAATAATATAACTTGATCAAACTTTAAATAATGGATTGAATTGATATCTGAAAATATATAGGAAATCTTATATTGATATACATAAGTTCATTCTAACCAGTTATACATCTAATGGTAATTTTAGCATTATGGTTTATCATGAAGAGTGTGGGAGTTTTGCTTCAAAAATGATTATGGAAATCGAAAATAATGTGTTTGGAAATAATCTCATGAAAAGTACAGTCAAGAAACATGGAGGAATACATATATTCTGAAGCAGGAAGTAATTGCAAGTGAACCAAATGCGTACAGATTTGTTAACTTGTGGATGAAAAGTATTATCTTATAATGTCCATAAACTGAAGAAATAGTAATGTACCAGTGTTGAATAAAAATGAACTTCAAAATACACATCATGTCCCATAGGATTTTACTTGCATTGATGTTAAACTGGGTCAGTTACTGTACAAATATTAGGATTTGTAAGCACCTTTCACCGAAGTTAGTTTTCAGTACTGGGAAATAAATATGTATTTCATGTGGATGAATATTTCTGAGAATAATTTTGTGAAAATTTGATTATAAATCCACATATAGGAACATGAGTTAAATTAGTGAGTGTAAAATAAGACACATATATTTCATATTTTGAATAATCTGGAGGAAAATATATATATATATATATATATATATATATATATATATATATATATATATATATAAAGATACAAACACAGACATTAAAATGTAGTAATATGTATGCCAATCAAAATTCATCATGAAATATATATCATCCTCATATCCAAAAATATTCTTTTTACTGAGCATGGATTTATGTATAATGCTGTTCATCTAGGAAATTCACCCATATGTTGAATTTTCAGTTCCATCAGTATTTAGGGGGAGTGATCTCTTCTCACAATTTGTATCTTCCTAAAACAGCAAGCTCACAAGAATGTACGTGTGATACCAGGTAGGATACTAAATATGCATAATAAATTTCATGAGATGAATAGGGTACAGAGAAAGGGAGACAGAAATGTACATATGTGTTAAATTTAAAAACTCATGGAGAAGTATTACAATGAAAAGTTGACTAGATTTATAACACATTCACTTGATAAAGCAGAAGGCAAGTCCTAGTATACACCATGCCTCCTATGAACGGCCTGTATTTCTATTCTGTTAGGTTTCTTTTTCTACATCATATTAAGATTAGTAGTCAGAGTCTAGTAGGGTATGGGTTAGTGACAGGGATTCAGTATTTCTAATGAAAAATAGGAAAATGAATCTAATGTGTATGCAAATATTTGCTAGACAAAAATCTTCCCACTGTCCTCCAAAACAATGCCTTGATATTTCCTTCACCACAAGTAATACACAATTAGTGGAGAAGAGTTTGAAAGTCTGTGAATATATATCTGGAAAAGAAAATGCTCAGGAGTTCACAACCTTGGAGGTGGTAGTGGAATTTCCAAAAGTAAGGTACAGGGTAAACACTCCACAAACATGGAACTCTGGTGGCCTAATGAGTTGTTGAGAAACTGCCTCTTTGTTTGGGCCCTTGAAAAATTTGTTGTTGTCAGGAGCTTTAGCTTCCTTTGTATTGAGACCATCAAACCTGGGTCGGCATCTATGTGACCTGGATGACATGGTTCCTTATATGCTATTGAACATGAGGCAGAAGTTCTGAATTTTCCCTTTGTTAGTAAACTGAGGACACTGGGGTCTAAGTGTCTAACCATGTGATCTGTGAAGCCATTTGGTCATACTCCACTTTTCGTGGTGTTTCTTACTGCTGCACTGGGAGTTTGGTATTGGCTTCACGTAATACAAGGAGAAAAACTGGGACACAGTGCTAGAGGGAGTACTCTCACGTGTAGTGGATGAGGGTCTGCAGGAGAATGCACCAACCAGGCTTCTATCCCAAAAAGCTTGCACCCATGTCCATAGCAACCTGATTCTGAACATTGCCCTGAAACCTCTCCATATAACAAGGTCCCTTTACTTGTAAGGTTCTGCTGGCTGCACCATGTCATTCACAAGTCATTCGGAAACCAATGGCAGAACCACGTGTCCCCACGACAGATGTTTTATCATACACCTGCCCACCACTGCTCTGGGCCCACTAGTCAGCAGGCTCCAACTTTCTGGCATCTCTGTTCTCACCATTTTCATGAAACCCAGTCAATCAATGCAATGTCTGGTACACTCGTGATCAGCAACAGATATCCAAAGGTTCTCCAGTGCCACCTGTTCATGGGAATTTAAAAAATTCATGGTATTTATATAGCCAATTTTCAAGGATGAATTTGGAGGCACTGTGGCTTTCAATTTATTCAGGAACCATGAAATGGTGAGGAAGATTATTTCAATTAAAGCTCAGGAGAACTCTCAGAGGCAAGGCTTCCCAAAGAGTGGCCAAAAGGTCACATTAAACCAGGCCCATTGAGGTCTACAATTGAGGTCCATGTGTGTTTTGACTCTCAACAATGGCTGCCACGTCTTTCTGAATAAAGTCATGTGATATCCTGGCTGAGATTCCCAGTGCTCTTTGGAAAGCTATCCTGGGCCTAGATCTCAGTCTCCAAGGGCAACTCTCATGTGTGGCCTCCTAAAATCCCAACACAATTCATGTCAATACTTCTCTGAGATCATTTCCAGAACTCAGTCTCTAAGGGGAATCACTCCAGAGTTCAAGCCCATGTGGACCCAGTCATCTCTTCCAACTACCACACAAATGACCACAATTAAACCAAAACACTCCCACATGGCCCTCATCTTCTTCAATATAAACTCTCATCATAACCTCTTGCTGGAGGTTTCCATGAGGGGCACAGCCTAAGACAGTGTCCAAAATAAGCTCATTTGCCCCTTATTTGCCTAAATTCAGGGTGGCCTGGAAACCCTTCCTGTGAATCAGGTGTGATCAAATAGGCCTGCCATTAATACTGCTCTACTTCTCCAATTTGAGGCCTACTCTCTGTGGGGCATAGATTCTTTATGTGAATTGGGGTCATGAGAAAACCCAAGCACCTATGGGCTACCCTCTGCAGGGCTTTGAAGAACCCATTTCAGTGAGTCTAGGAGTTGGACCAAAAGTTCTTTAGATATAGGGGTTTTGTTAGAGAGTGAATGTAAATGTCAGCATATTTCAAGAGTCAGTCACAGTGATGAACTGGGGAAAATGTGTAGGAAATCAGATATCAATAGAGACATTAGGAAATCAGGCAAAGTACAAAGTGAGTGATAGGATGAGACATTTTTAACAGGGTTCAGTTTCAATATTTAATCTTAGGAAGAAACAAATATGTACTCACCAATAGGAATGATATTTGAGATCATTAGTTAATCAGGACATGGATGTTGTTAGTAATACATGCTCACTTTCAATATAGGCTTTGGTACAATCATAAGTGTGTCCGTTGCATTTTGTGTCAGGAATATTACTGTGATGAAATGTATATGTATATCAGGTGGCTAGAGTATTTCTTCCAATATTCTTAAAGCAATATTTTAAAGACTTATAAATTAGTATTTGGGATACAAATAGGTATACCATCGGTCTATGAATATAGAGATGGTGCCTTAATAGACCATACTGTGAATAAATAATATAACTGGTTCAAACTTTAAATAATGGATTGAATTGATATCTGAAAATATATAGGAAATCTTATATTGATATACATAAATTCATTCTAACCAGTTATACATCTAATGGTAATATTAGCATTATGGTTTATCATGAAGAGTGTCTGAGTTTTGCTTCAAAAATGATTATGGAAATCAAAAATAATGTGTTTGGAAAGAATCTCATGAAAAGAACAGTCAAGAAACATGGAGGAATACATGTGTTCTGAAGTAGGAAGTGATTGAAAGTGAACTAAATGCCTATAAATTTGTGAAATTGTGGATGAAAGAATATATCCTATTATGTCCATAAACTGCAGAAATAGTAATGTATCAGTGTTGAATAAAAATGAACTTCAAAATACACATCATGGTCCCATAGGTGTCTACTTGCATTGATGTGAAACTGGGTCAGTCACTGTGGAAATATTACGATTTGTATGCACCATTCACTGAATTTAGTTTTCAGTACTAGGAAATAAATATGTATTTAAGGTGGATGAATATTTCTAAGAATTATTTTGTGAAAATTTGATTATAAATCCACATACACACACATGAGTAAATTTAGAAAGTGTATAATAAGACACATATATTTCATATTTTGGAAAATCTAAAGAGTAGATATCTATATCTATATAGATAGATAGATAGATAGATACTCACATACACAGACATTAAAATGTAGCAATATATATGCCATTCGAAAATCATAATAAAATAGATATCATCCACGTATCCAAAAATATTCATTTTACTGAACATTTATTTATGCATAATATTGTTCATCTAGGAAATTCACCCATAGGTTGAATTTCCAGTTCCATCAGTATTTAGAGGGAGTGATCTCTTCTCACAATTTGTATCTTCCAAAATAAGCAAGCTCACAAGAATGTACATGTGATACCAGGTAGAATTCTAAAGATGCATTAAAAAATACATGTGATGAATAGGCTACAGAGAAAGGGAGACAGAAATTTACATATGTGTTAATTTTAAAAACTCATGGAGAAGTATTACAATGAAAAGTTGACTATATTTATAACACATACCGTTGATAAAGCCGAAGGCAAGTCCAAGTATACACCATGCCTCCTATGAAAGGCCTGTATTTCTATTCTGTTAAGTTTCTTTTTCTCCATCATATTTGGATTAGTAGTCAGAGTCTAGTAGGGTATGGGTTAGTGTCAGGGATTCAGTATTTCAAATGGAAAATATGAAAATGAATCTAATGTGTATGCAAATATGTGCTACACAAAAATCTTCCCACTCTCATCCAGAACAATGCTTTGACATTACCTTCGCCCCAAATAAAGCACAATTAGTGGAGAAAAGTTAGAAAATCTGTGAATACATATGTGGAAAGAAAAATGCTCAGGAGTTCACAAACTTGTAGGAGGTAGAACGGGTTACAAAAAGGGAGAGGGTAAACACTCCACAAACATGGAGCTCTGCTGGCCCAATGACTTTTTGAGAAACTGCCTCTGAGGTCGGGCAGTTAAAACATATATTGTTGTCAGGAGTTTTAGCTTCCTTTGTAGTGAGACCATCAATTCTGGGTCTCCATCTATGTGACCTGGATGACATGGTTTTTTGTTTTCTAGTGAACATGAGGCAGCAGCAGTGCTGAATTCTCTCTTTGTAGGTAAACTTTGGCCACTGGGGTCTAAGTATCTAACTGTGTTGTCTGTAGAGCCATTTGGTCATTATCCACTTTCGTGGTGTTTTTTACTGCTGCACTGTGAGTTTGGTATTGGCTTCACGAAATACAAGGAGTTCTACTGGGACACAGTGCTGGAGGATGTACTCTCACGTGTGGTGGGTTAGTAAAATGCACCAGTGAGGCTTCAATCCCACATAGCTTTTCAACTTGACAATAGCAACCTGATTCTGACCTTTGGCAGGAATCCTCTCCATATAACAAGATGCCCTTACATAGAAGGGTCTGCTGGCTGTACCATGTCAGTCACAAGTCTTTCTAAGCCAATGGCAGATCCACGTGGCCCCACCACAAATGTTTTTTTCACACACCTACACTCCTCTGCTCTAGGCCCACTAGTCTGCAGGCTCCAACTTTCTGGCATCTATGTTCTACACTTTTTTCATGAAACCCAGTCAATCAAGGCACTGTCTGGTACAATCATGATCAGGAACAGGACATTCAGAGGTTCTCCATTGCAACCTGGTCATAGTAATTTCAAAAAATTCATGGTATTTATCTAGATATTTTTCAATAATGAAGTTGGAGGCACTGTGGGATTTAATTTATACAGGAACCATTAAAAGGTGAGGAATCTCATTTCAATGAAAGCTCTGGAGAACTTTCACAGGCAAGGCTTCCCAAAGAGTGGGCAAAAGGTCACATGAAGCCAGGCCAATTGAGGTCTACAATGTGAATTCCATGTGTGTTTTGACTCTCAACTATGGCTGACAATCTTTCAAAATAAAATCTTGTGATATCCTGGCTGAGATTCCCAGTGCTCTGTGGAAAGTCACCCTGGGCCTAGATCTCAGTTTCCAATGGCGAATCTCATGCGTGGCCTCCAAAAATCCCAACACAATTCATGGCAATACTTCTCTGAGTTCAGTTCCACAACTCAGTCTCTAAGGGGAATCACAACAGAGTTCAAGCCCAGGTGGACCCAGGCATCTCTTCCAATTGCCACACAAATGATGACAATTAAAACCAAAACACTCCCACAGGGCCCTCTTCTTCTTTTATATAGACACTAATCATAAACTCTAGCTGGAGTTTTCCATGAGGGGCACAGCCCAAGACAGTGTCAAAAATAATCTCCCTTGCCCCTCATTTGCCTAAAGTCAGGGTGGCCTGGACAACATTCCTGTGAAACAGAAGTGATCATATAGGACTGCTGTTAATACTGCTCCACTTCTCAAATTTGAGGCCTACTGACTGTGGGGTATAGATTCTTTGTGTGAATTGGAGTCATGAGAAAACGCAAGCACCTATTGTCCAGCATCTGCAGGGCTTTGAAGAACTCATTTGACACAAATGATCCCTATTCTCACTTGATGGAGGTCAGAAATATTACAGAGGAAGGCGAGAGGCTTCATCCAAAATGACTGATCTTTTTTCCATTTTGGTTTTGAATGCCCACATGGGATCTTTCTCTAGACCCATCAGGTGCTGAAAATCTAAACCACAGGCTCACACAGGGCCAAGAGGCTGATTCAGACAAATCTTTTTCCAAAGCAATAAAGTAAAAAGCCACAGGTGATTCCCATTCATTTCCATTTGAAAACTCTTTTCTTCAGGCTTCACTAAGGTTTGGCCTGAGGCAAAGACCTTTCTGACATTCAGAGCAACAGAACAATAGGTAATCAAAAGCCCCCAAGCAGGGTTTCTCCTAGGAGACTTTCCTGGTTACTCTGATATGTGAGTTTTCTGAGATGCTCGCCATTCTCTTCAGCTATCCAGTACATGGCCATGTCACAGAGCTTGGAGGTGGTACGTATCTTGTACAAAAATACATGATACTAATCTTGAGAGTGGCCAGAATTTAGGAAAAAAATGAGAACTTAGGTAGATAGCAGGTGTTGCCCATGGATGAGGCAAGCCTCAGTCCATTCATTTATTGGGAAGGATGCATACTGGGAAGTTTTCTACTAGACAGGACACACCCAATGAGCTATTTTCTTTTCTAATATCTACAAAGAAAAACACAATGGGATACACAGACACAGAAACAGTCTCCTTGTCAAATGACTTACTAGAAACAGTCCACTCCAAACCAAACAAACCTCCTTTTTTACCTATTCTCAGATCATGTGAAAAAACCACAAACACAAACCAACACCCACTAATGCACCTCCTTCTTCCAAGTAGGTCTGTGACTATCTGGAATGTCCTCTGACTGGTAGGACATACAATGTTCCCCAGAAATGGCCTTTCTGTCTCAGATCTGGTCTCCTTGGTCAAATCTGTGAAGTTGTAAGGACGCAGTGGTGAGCCAATTCCTATCCTCTCTGGAAAGACCCCTCTTCAGAGCTTTCTTGGTATTTGGCAACCCTTACATCAGTAGGTACCAAGAAAGACTGACTCTGTTCCTGGAAAATCCAAAGAAATGAGCCCACTGCGACTGGGACTGGGACTGGCTCAGGGTGCCTTGCTTCCTGGATCACAAAATTCAGAGAGCTCCATCACCAAGGAAGTGAGGTGAGGTCACTACCTTCAGAAAATGAATGAGGTCACTGTCTTGGCCACCACTTTGTCCTAACAGTTTCTTCCTATTGTCTCCTGACATGGAGGCTGCCCTACTTCCTCTGATACTTTCTCATGTTAGAATGGTATAGAAACCATAGTAACCTGGGAACAGCTCTCCACACAGGCCTGGTTTGGTCCATCTTCCCTACATAAAGAATAGAGAGGCTGACTCAGACACATCTTTTCATCCTGACCATGTTTTTTGCCATGGAATATGACTTTTGTTCTCTCAGGTCCTTCATAGCTGCCTGCATCTTCTCCAGGGATCATTTCTGCATGGATTTTGAGGTACTCAGCAGTTGGAAGATCTCCTAACTTCCTGTATTGTAATACCAACTTTGTCCCTGCTCTTCTGTAAAGTGAGATTGAGAGAACATTGTATGGTTAGGATTAATAGCATGTTCGATTTGGGTTGGAAATCATTCTGCTGGATGAATAATGGTATTGGGAACCAGCGACATTTATAAGAATATAGAGGTAGAACATAAGTATGAAAACAGAAATCTAGGTAATATTTGAAGCCCAGAAGGATTTGGACCCTTGATTGGGATCCTTAGCTTGAGTTATGTTTTGCACCGAGGTCTCAGTTAAATTGATATACAATGGCATAAGACCCTGTACCTCAGATGATTAAATGTAGAAGAGATCATCCAGTCAAAAAGGGATTGTGTGTAGGATTAGGAAGATAGTCAGTAGGTTTAGAAGGAAGAGTGAGTCTAGGATTTGGACCAAATGTTCTTTAGCAATAGGGTTTTGGTTAGAGAGTGAATATAAATGACACCATATGTGAAGAGTCAGGCACAATGATGAACTGGGGAAAATATGTAGGAAAGCAGACATCAATAGAGACATTAGGAAATCAGGCAAAGTATAACGTGATAGGATTAGACATTTTCAACAGGGTTGAGGTTGAATACATAATCTTCAGAAGAAACCAATTTGTAGTCACCAATAAGATTGACATTTGAGAGCATTAGGCAACCTGGACATGGATATATTTAGTAATCCATGTTCACATTCCATTGAGGCTTTGGTAGAATCATAAGGGTGACCTTCGCATTTTGTGTCCAGAATATTACTGTGATAATATGTATATGAAGATCAGGTGACATGAGTATTTCTTCCACCATTTCTGGGGGAAATATTTTGAAAAGATATAAATTAGTACTGGGGATACTAATCGGCTTACCCTGTGTTGATGAATATAGAGATGATGCATTAATAGACCATACTGTGAATAAATTATATGACTGGTTCCAAATTTAAATAATGGATTGTATTGATATCTGAAAAAATAGAGGAAATCATTTATTGATATACATACATTCATTCCAACCACTTATATATCTAATGGTTATATTAGGGTTACCGTTTATCATAAATAGTGTGTGAGTTTTGCTTCAAAAATGATTATGGAATCGAAAATAATGTCTTTAGAAAGAAGTCTAGTGAAAAGACCAGTCAAGAAACATGGAGAAATATAAGTGTTCAGAAGGAGGAAGTGATTGAAAGTGAACCAAATGTTTATAAATTTGTGAACTTGTGAATGAAAGGATATAATTTATGATGTATATAAACTGAAGAAATAATAACGTACCAGGTTTGATTAAAATGAACTTTAATAAACACATCATATCCAATAGGAATCTACTTGCATTGATGTTAAACTTGGTCAGTTACTGTAGAAATATTAGGATTTGTAAGCACCCTTCCCTGAAGTTAGTTTTCAGTACTAGGAAACAAATATTTATTTCAGTGGATGTATATTTCTGAGAATAAAATTTTTAAAAGTTGATTATAAATCCACATATATGAATATGAATGAATTCAGGCGGTGTATAAGAAGACACATATATTTCATATTTTGGTAAATCTGGAGAATATATATATATAATGTATATATAGACACACAAACACACACATTATAATGTAGCAATATATTTGCCAATTGAAATTCATCATGAAAAATAACTCATCCGCATATCCCAAAATATTCATTTTACTGAACATGAATATGTGTATAGTGTTGTTCATCTAGGAAGCTCACCCATGGGTTGAATTTTCAGTTAAAACAGCGTTTAGGAGGAGTGATCTCTTCTCACAATTTGTATCTGCCAAGTCAGCCACCTCACAAGAATGTATATGTGAAACCAGGTAGGATTCTATTTGTGCATATAAAAATACATTTGCTTAATAGGCTACAGAGAAAGGGATACAGGAATTCACATTTTTCTTAACTTTAAAAACACATGGAAAATTATTTCAACAAATAATTGACTAGATTTATAACTCCTACCTTATATCATGCAAAAGGTAATCCCAACTATACACCATGCTTCTTCTGAAATGCTTGTATTTCTATTCTGTTTGGGTTATTTTTCTCCATTATATTAGGATTAGTAGTCAGAGTTTAGTAGGGTATGGGTTAGTGTCAGGGATTCAGTATTTCAAACAGAAAATTGGAAAATGAATCCAATGTGTATGCAAATATGTGCTACAAAACAATCTTCCCTCTCTCATCCAGAACAATGACTTGACATTCCCTTTGCCCCAAGTAAGTCAGAATTAGAGGAGAAGAGTTAGAAAATCTGTGAATATATATTTAGAATGGAAAATGCTCAGGAGTTCACAACCTTGGAGTTGATAGAGCAGTTTCCAAAAGTAAGTGACATGGTAAACACTCCACAAACATGGAGATCTGCTGGCCTAAACACTTCTTGAGAAATTGCCTCTGAGCTTGGGCACTTGAAATATATGTTGTTTTCAGGAGCTTTAACTTCCGATGTAGTGAGACCATCAAAGCTAGGTCTGCATCTATGTGACCAGGAGGACATGGTTTCTTATTTTCCAATGAACATGAGGCAGCAGTGCTAAATTCTCTCTTTGTAGCTAAATTGTGGCCACGGGGGCTAAGTGTCACCCCATGTGGACTGTGAAGCCATTTGGTCATCCTCGACTTTTCATTGTGTTTCTTGCTGCTGCACTGGGAGTTTGGTATTTGCTTCACGAAATACAAGGAGTTCAAGTGGGACACAGTGCTGGAGGGAGTTCTGTCACGTGTGGTGGGTCAGTGTCTGCATGAGAATGCACCAACCAGGCTTCTATCCCACATAGCTTGCCCCTTGACCATAGCAACCTGATTCTAAACATTGCCGTGAAAAATCTCCATATAACAAGATGCCTTTATATAGAAGGGTCTGCTGGCTGCACCGTGTCTGTGTCAAGGCATTTGAAAGTCAATGGCAGATCCACAGGCCCCACCACAGATGTTTTATCACACACCTGCACACCACTGCTCTAGGCCCACTACATAACAGGCTCCAACTTACTGGCATCTCTGTTCTACACCATTTTCATGATACCTAGTGAATCAAGGCACTGTCTGGTATACTCATGATCAGCAACAGGACATCCAAAGGTTCTCCAGTGCCACCTGGTCATGAGAATTTCTAAAAATTCATGGTATTTATCTAACTATTTTTCACAGATGAAGTTGTTGGTACTGTGGGTTTCAATTCATTCAGGATCCATTAAATGTTGAGGAAGCTCATTTTAATGAAGGATCTGGAGATCTCTCACAGGCAAGGCTTCCCAAAGAGTGGCCAAATTGTCACATGAAGCCAGGCCCATTGAGGTCTCCAATGTGAGGTCCATGTGTGTTTTGACTCTCAACGATGGCTGCCAGGTCTTTCAGAATAAAACCTGTGATATCCTAGCTGAGATTCCCAGTGCTCTCTGGAAAGCCTCTCTGGGCCAAGATCTCAGTTTCCAAGGGCGACTCTCATGCATGGCCTCCTGAAATCCCAACAACATTCATGGCAATACTTCTCTGAAGTCAGTTCCAAATCTCATTCTCTAAGGGGAATCACACCAGAGTTCAAGCCCAGGTGGACCCAGTCATCTCTTCCAACTACCACACAAATGACCACAATTAAAACCAAAACACTCCCACATGGCCCTCATCTTCTTCCATATAAACACACATCATAACCTCTGGATGGAGTTTTCCATGAGGGGCACATCCAAACCAGTCCCCAAAATAAGCTCCCTTGCCCCTCATTTGCCTAACATCAGGGTTGATTGGACACTCTTCCTGTGAACCAGCAGTGATCAAATAGGCCTGCCGTAAATGCTCCACTTCTCCACTTTGAGGCTTTCTTACTGTGGGGTTTAGATTCTTTTTTTTTCTAAATTTTTTTGGAAATTTAATTGGAAAGTTAAAAAAAATTGTTTTGCAGAATATTAAATTTCTAATGGCAAAGCCTTCACCTTGTTTGTGAAGGAAACCTTGATGCCTTGCCAATCTGGTTATATGGAGACACTCAAAATTTTCTGTTACATACTACATGGATGAATGGCTAAAGCACATAGTTTTTTAAAACTGAAAGGCAGATACCAGCAAGTAAGATAACAAATAAAAGACAATTTTATTAAAAAATAAAGTTGTTATATGACTCAAATATTGGAAATTCAATTCTTTTTTTTTTGTTGTTCAAAACATTATAAAGCTCATGATATATCATCTTTCATACATTACATAATTGGGTTATGAACTCCCATTTTTACCCCAAATACAAATCGCAGAATCACATCAGTTACACACTCACGTTTTTACATAATAGCATACTAGTTATTGTTGAATTCTGCTACCTTTCCTATCCCCTACTATTCCCCCTCCCCTCCCATCTTCCCTCTCTACCTCATCTGCTGTTGTTTAATTCTCTCCCTTGTTTTCCCCTCTTTAGCCTCACAACCTCTTATATGTAATTTTGTGTAACATTGAGTAGTCTCCTACCATTTCCATATAATTTTCCTTCTCTCTCCCTTTCTCTCCCCCCACTCATCTCTGTTTAGTTTTAATATTTTTCTCATGTTCTTCCTCCCTGTTCTGTTCTTATTTGCTCTCTCTATATAAAAGGAAACATTTGGCATTTGTTTTTTAAGGATTGGATAGCTTCGCTTAGCATAATCTATTCTAATGCCATTCATTTCCCTGCAAATTCTATGATTTTGTCATTTTCAGTGCTGTGTAATACTCCATTGTGTATAGATGCCACATTTTTATTATCCATTCATCTATTGAAGGACATCTAGTTTGGTTCCACAGTCTAGTTATTGTGAATTGTGCCGCTATGATCATCGATGTGTCAGTATCCTTATACTGCTCTCTATTAAGATCCTCAGGGAAGAGTCTGAGAAGGGCGATATCTCGGTCAAATGGTGGTTCCATTCCCAGCTTTCCCAGGAATCTCCATACTGCTTTCCATATTGGACTCTCCAATTTGCAGGCCCACAAGCAGTGTACAAGTGTACCCTTTACCCCACATCCTCACCAACCCTTATTGTTGTTCGACTTCATAATGGCTGCCAATCTTACTGGAGTGAGATGGTATCTTAGGGTGGTTTTGATTGCATTTCTCTGACTGCTACAGATGGTGAGCATTTTTTCATGTACTTGTTGATTGATTGTATGTCCTCCTCTGTGAAGTGTCTGTTAAGATCCTTGGCCCATTGTTGATTGGGTTATTTGTTATCTCATTGTTTAATTGTTTTGAGTTCTTTGTATATTCTAGATATTAGGGCTCTATCTGAAGTGTAAGGGGTAAAAATTTGTTCCCAGGATGTAGGCTCTCTATTTAACTCTCTTATTGTTTCTCTTGCTGAGAAAAAACTTTTTTAGATTAAGTAAGTCCCGTTTGTTTATTCTTTTTATGAACTCTTGGGCTATGGGTGTCCTATTAAGGAATTTGGAGCCCAACCCCACAGTATGTACATCGTAGCCAACTTTTTCTTCTATCAGACGCAGTGTCTCTGATTTTATATCTGGCTCCTTGATCCATTTTGAGTTAACTTTTATGCATTGTGAGAGAAAGGGATTCCGTTTCATTTTGTTGCATATGAATTTCCAATTGTCCCTGCACCATTTGTTGAAGATTGTAAAATGCAAAAACATTGCATGCTTTTAGGCCCCTTTTCAAATATAAGAAAGTTGTAATTTTGTGGATATGTCTCTGTGTCCTCTATTCTGTACCATTGGTCCATCTGCCTGTTTTGATACCAGTACCACACTGTTTTTGTTACTATTGCTTTGTAGTACAGTTTGAACTCTGGATTCACACTTCCTGCTTGGAATTGCTTTCGCTATTCTGGGTCTTTTGTTGTTCCATATGAAATTCATGATTACTTTATCTATTTCTACAAGAAATGCCATTGGGTTTTTGATTGGCATTGCATTAAATCTGTAGAGAACTTTGGGTAATATCGCCATTTTGATGATGTTATTTCTGCCTATCCATGTACAGGGCATATTTTTCCATCCTCTAACATCTTCTTCTATCTCTCTCTTTAGGGTTCTGTAGTTTTCATTGTATAAATCTTTCACCTCTTTGGTTAGGTTGATTCCCAAGTTTTTTATTTTCTTTGAGTATACTGTAAATGGAGTGGTTTACCTCATTTCCATTTCAGAAGTTTTGTTGCTGATATACAGGAATGCCTTTGATTTATGCGTGTTGATTTTATATCCTGCCAATTTGCTGAATTCATTTATTAACTCTAGCAGTTTCTTTGTAGACCCTTTTGGGTCTGTTAAATATATTATCATGTCATCCACAAATAGCGATAATTTAAGTTCTTCTTTTCCTATTTTTATGCCTTTAATTTCCTTTGTCTGTATCATTGCTCTGGATAGTATTTCAAGAACTAAATTAAATAGAAGTGGTGATAGAGGGCATCCCTGTCTTGTTGCAAATTTTAGAGGGAATGCCTTCAGTTTTTCTCCATTTAGGATGATGCTAGCCTGAGGTTTAGCATATATAGCTATTACCATGTTGAGGTAGAGTTTTAAAGAAAAAGGGATGCTGTGCTTTGTAGAATGCTTTTTTTGCATCTATCGAGATGATCATATGGTTCTTCTCTTTAAGTCTATTGATGTGATGGATTACATTTATTGATTTCCGTATATTGAACCAGCCTTGCATCCCTGGGATGAATCCCTCTTGATCATGAAGCACAATTTTTTTATATGCTTTTGTTTTTTATTTGCCAGGATTTTATTGAGAATTTTTGCATCCAAGTTTATTAGAGATATTGGTCTGTAGTTTTCTTTCTTTGAAGTGTCTTTGTCTGGTTTTGGGATCAGGGTGATGTTGGCCTCATAGAATGAATTTGGAAGAACTCCTTCTTTTTCTATTTTTTGAAATAGCTTGAAAAGTATTGGTATTAATTCATCTTTGAACGTTTTGTAGAACTCTGCTGTATAACCATCTGGTCCAGGGCTTTTTTTGGTTGGTAGTCTTTTGAAGGTTTCTTCTATTTCTTCCTTTGTTATTGGTCTATTTAAATTGTGTGAGTCTTCCGGACTCAAACTTGGCAGATTATATGACATAAGAAATTTATCAATATCTTCATTATCTTCTGTTTTATTGGAATATGGGGTTTCAAAATACTTTCTAATTATCATCTGAATTTCTGTAGTGTCTGTTGTGATGTTGCCTTTTTTATCCCATATGTTAGTAATTTGAGTTCTCTCTCTACTTCTCTTCATTAGCATGGCTAAGGCCCTGTCGATTTAATTTATTTTCAAAGAACCAACTTTTATTTTTTCAATTTTTTTGTTTCAATTTTGTTGATTTCTCCTCTAATTTTAATTATTTCTTGTCTTCTACTACATTTGTTGTTTTGCTTTTTTTTTCTAGGTTTTTGAGATGTAGTGTGAGATCATTTATTTGTTGTTTTTTTCTTTTTTTTGAGGAAAGAATTCCAAGAAATGAATTTCCCTCTTAAAACTGCTTTCATTGTTTTCCATAGAATCCGGTATGTTTTGTCTGTATTGTCATTTGTCTCTAAGAAATTTTTTATCTCCTCCTTTATGTCTTCTGTAACCCATTGATCATTCAGTAACATATTGTTCATTTTCCATGTGATGTAGAATTTTTCCTTCCTTCTTCAATCATTAATTTCAAGTTTCATTCCATTATGATCAGATATGGTGCATGGTATTATCTCCATACTTTTATATTTACTAAGAGTTTCCATATGGCATAATATATGGTCTATATTTGAGTAGGACCAATGTGCTGCTGAGAAGAACATGTATCCACTTTATGATGTTTGATATATTCTATATATGTTGGTTAAGTCTAGGTTATTGATTGTGCTATTAAGTTCTATAGTTTCTTAATTCAGATTTTCTCTAGAGGATCTGTCCAATGGCGAGAGTTGTGTGCTGAAGTCACCCGTAATTATTGTGTTATAGCCTATATGACTCTTGAAGTTGAGGAGAGTTTGTTTTATGACTTTGCACCACCATTGTTTGATGCATACAAATTGATAATTGTTATGTCTTGTTGGTTAATGGTGCCTTTTAACAGTATATAGTGTCCTTCTTTATCACTTTTGATTAACTTAGGTTTTAAGTTGATTTTAATCGATATGAGTATGGCCACTCCTTCTTGCTTCCGAGGGCCAACAATGGCTGCAAAGTCGTTCAGAATAAAATCATGTGATTTCCTGGCTGAGATTCCCATTGCTCTGTGGAAAGCTACCTTGGGCCTAGATCTCAGTTTCAAAGGGTGACATTCATGCGTGGCCTCCTAAAAACCAACACAATTCATTTCAATACTTCTATGAGGTACGTTCCAGAACTCAGGCTCTAAGGGAAATCACACCAGAGTTCAAGCCCAGGTGGACCAAGTCATCTCTTCCAACCCCCACACAAATGACCACAATTAGAACAAAAAAACTCCCACATGGCCCTCATCTTCGTCCATAAAGACCCTCATCAAAAGTTCTGGATGGAAGTTTTTATGAGGGTCGCAACCAAAGACAGTTTCCAGAATAAGCTCCCTTGCCTCTAATTTCCCTAAAGTCAGGGTGGCCTGGACACCCTTCCTGTGAACCAGGAGTGATCAAAAAGGCCTGCCATTAATTTCGCTCTGTTTCTATAATTTGAGGCTTACTGAATGTCAGGTATAGATTTTTTATGTGATTTGGAGTCATGAGAAAACCCAAGCATATCTGCAGAGCATTGAAGAATTCATTTGACAAAGAGGATCCCTATTCTCACTTGAAGGGGGTCAGGAACCTAACAGAGAAAGGCAAGAATCTTCATCCACAATGACTGCTCTTTTTGCCATTTTGGTTTTGAATGCACACATGGGATCTTTCTTTAGATCCATTAGGTGCTGAGAATCTAAGCCACAGCCTCACACAGGGCCAAGAGGCAGATTCAGACAAATCCCTTTCCAAAGCAATTAAGCAAAGAGCCACAGGTGATGTCCATTTATTTCCATTTGAAAATTTTTTCTTCAGGCTTCACAAAGGGGTGGCCTGAGGCAAAGACCTTCCTGACATTCAGGGCAACAGAACCCTTGATTGGTATACTTAGTTGAATTATGTTCTGCACCGAGGTCTCAGATAAATCAATATACAATGGCATAGGACCGTGTACCTCGGATGATTGAATGTAGAAGAGAACATCCAGTCAAAAAGGGATAGTCTGTAGGATTAGGAAGATAGTCAGTAGGTTTAGGAAGAAGAGTGACTCTAGGAGTTGGACCAAAAGTTCTTTAGCAATAGGGTTTCAGTTCGAGAGTGAATGTAAATGTCAGCACATGTGAAGAGACAGTCACAATGATGAACTGGGAAAAATATGTAGGAAAGCAGATATCAATAGAAAGATTAGATAATCAGGCAAAGTATATAGTGAGTGATAGGATTAGACATTTTCAACAGGCTTGAGGTTGAATATATAATCTTAGGAAGAAACAAATATGTAATAATCAATAGGATTGACATTTGAGAGCATTAGGCACCCTGGACATGGATGTTTCTAGTAATCCATGGTCACTTTCCATTTAGGCTTTGGTACAATCATATGTGTGACCTTTGCATTTTGTGTCCAGAATACTACCGTGATAAATTGTATATGTAGATAAGGTGACATGAGTATTTCTTCCACCATTATGGGAAGTAATATTCTGGAAACTTATAAATTAGTACTGGTGATACAAATAGGTGTACCTTGTGTTGATGATTATTGAGATGTTGCATGAATAGACCATATTGTGATAAAGTATATAACTAGTTCCAACTTTAAATAATGGATTGAGTTTGCATCTGAAAATATATTGAAAATCTTATATTGATATATATACAATCATTCCAACCAGTTATATATGTAATGGTAATATTAGGGTTATGGTTTATCGTGAAGGGTGAGTATTGCTTCAAAAATGATTATGGAATCAAAAATAATGTGTTTAGAAAGAAGTCTAGTGTAAAGACCAGTAAAGAAACATGGAGGAATACATGTGTTCTTAAGTAGTAAGTAAATGAATGTGAACCAAATGCCTATAATTTTGTGAAGTTGTGGATGAAAAAATATATCCTATGATGTCCATAAACAGATAAAATAGTAATATACCAGTGTTGAATAAAAATGAACTTCAAAATACACATCATGTCCCATAGCAATCTACTTGCATTGATGTTAAACTGGGTCAGGTACTGTAGAAATATTAGGATTTGTATGCACCACCTACTGAACTTAGTTTTCAGTAGTAGGAAACAAATATGTATTACAGAAATATAAATATTGCTGAAAATAATCTTGTAAAGATTGGATTTTGAACCCACATACATGAATATAAATGAATTTAGGGAGTGTATAATAAGACACATATTTTTCATATTTTTTTAAAATCTGGAGAAAAAAAAATATATATATATACTTTTTTTCCAGATTTAAAAAAAAATACACAAACACACACACACACACACACACACACACACACATGCACACACACACACACACACACACATTAATATTTAGCAATATATATGCCAATCGAAATTCATCATGAAATATAATTCATCCACATATCCAAAAATATTCATTTTACTGAACATGGATTTATGTATAGTGTTTTTCACTAGGAAGCTCACCCATAGGTTGAATTTTCAGTTCCATCATTATTAGGGAGAGTCATCTGTTCTCACAATTTTATATTCCAAAGTCAGGGAGCTCAAAAGAATGTCCGTGTGATACCAGGTAGGATATTATATATATGCATAAAAAAATACATGTGCTGAATAGGATACAGAGAAAGGGAGACAGGAATTTATATATGTGATAATTTTAAAAAATCATGGAGAAATATTACAATGAAAAGTTGACTAGATTTAAAACACATACTCTTGATAATGCAGAAGGCAAATAGAAGTATACACCATGCTTCCTATGAAAGGCCTGTATTTCTATTCGGTTAGGTTTCTTTCTCTCCATGATATTAGGATTAGTATTCAGAGTCTAGTAGGGTATGGGTTAGTGTCAGGGATTCAATATTTCAAATAGAAAAAAGGAAAATTAATCTAATGTGTATGCAAAAATGTGATACACATAAATCTTCCCTCTCTCATCCAGAACAATGCCTTGACATAACCATCGCTAAAAGTAAGACACAATTAGAGGAGAGGAGTTAGAAAATCTGTGAATTTATGTGGAATGGAAAATGCTCAGGAGTTCACAACACTGGAGGTGGTAGAACAGTTTCCAAAAGTAAGGGAGAGGGTAAACAATCCAGAAACATGGAGCTTTGCTGGCCTAAAGACTTCTTGAGAAACTTCCTCTGAGTTTGGGAACAAGAAATATATGTAATTGTCAGGAGATTTAGCTTCGTTTGTAGTGACACCATGAAATCTGGGTCTGCATCTATGTTACCTGGAGAACATGGTTTCTTATTTTCCAATGATCATGAGGCAGCGGTGCTGAATTCTCTCTTTGTAGGTAAACTGAGGCCACTGGGCTGAAGTGTCTCCCATGTGGACTGTGAAGCCATTTGGTGATCCTCCACTTTCCAGGGTGTTTCTTACTGCTGCACTGGGAGTTTGGTACTTGCTTCACGAAATACAAGGAGTTCAACTGGGATAAAAATGCTGGAGGAGTTCTGTCATGTGTGGTTGGTCAGGGTCGCGAAGAGAATGTACGAAAAGGCTTCTATCCTACATAGCTTTCCCCTTGACTATAGCATCCTGATTCTGAACATTGCCCTGAAACCTCTCCATATGACAAGATGCCTTTACATATAAAGGTCTGCTGCCTGCACCATGTCAGTCGCAAGTCTTTCAAAGCCAATGGAAGATCCAGGTGGTCTACCAAAAATATTTATTTACACACCTACAGTCCACTTCTCTACGCCCACTACTCAGCAGGCTCCAAATTACTGGCATCTCTGTTCTACACCATTTTCACGAAACCCAGTCAATCAAGGCACTCTTTGGTACACTCATGATCAGCAACAGGAAATCCAAAGTTTATCCAGTGCCACCTGGTCATGGGAATTTCAGAAATTTCATGGTATTAATCTAGTCATATTTCAAAAATGAAGTTAGAGGCACTGTGGGTTTCAATTAATTCAGGAACCATTAAATGGTGAGGAAGCTCATTTCAATGAAAGCTCTGGAGAACACTCACAGAAAAGCCTTCCAAAAGACTGGCAAAAAGGTCACATGAATCCAGACACATTGTGGTCTACAATGTGAGGTCCATATGTGTTTGGACTCTCAACTAGGGCTGCCAAGTCTTCAAGAAGTAAATCATGTGATATCCTGGCTCAGAATCCCCGAGCTCCGTGGAAAGCCATCCTGGGCCTAGATCTCAGTTTCCAAAGGCGATTCTCACGCGTGGCCTAGTAAAATCCCAAGAGAATTCACGGCAATACTTCTCTGAGGTCAGATCCAGAACTCATTCTTTAAGGGGAATCACACCAGAGTTCAAGCCCAGGTGATCCCAGTCATCTCTTCCAACTACCACACAAATTACCACAATTAAAACAAGAACACTCCCATATGGCCCTCATCTTCTTCCATATTGACACTCATCATAATTTGGCTGGATGTTTAAATGAGGGGCGCAGACCAAGACAGTGTCCAAAATAAGCTCCTTTGACCCTCATTTGCCTAAAGTCAAGGTGGCCTGGACACCCATCCTGTGAACCAGGAGTGATCAAATAGGCCTGCCATTAATACCGCTCCAATTCTCCAATTTGAGGCCTACTGACTGTGGGGTTTAGATTCTTTATGTGAATTTTAGTCATGATAAAACCAAACACCTATGGGCTAGCCTCTGCAGGTTTTGAAGAACTCATTTGACCCAAAGGATCCCTATTTTCACTTGATGGAGTTCAGGAACCTTACAGAGGAAGTCAAGAGACTTCATCCCAATGACTGCTCTTTTGGCCATTTTTCATTTGGATGCAAACATGGGAACTTTCTTTAGATCCATCAGGTGCTGAGAATCTAAGTCACAGCCACACACAGGGCCAGGGGGCTGATTCAGACACATCCCTTTTCAAAGCACTTAAGAAAAGAGCCACAGGTATGCCCAATCATTTCCATTTGAAAACTGTTTTCTTCAGGCTTCAAAAAGGGGTGGCCAGAGGCAAAGACCTTCCTGACATTCAGGGCAACAGAACAATTGGTAAGCAAAAGGCCCAAAGCAGGGTTTCTCCACTGAGACTTTCCTGGTCACACTGATATCTGAGTTTTCTGAGATGCTCCCCATTCCCTACAGCTATCCAGTACATTGTTATGTCACAGAGCTTTGAGGTTGTAAATATCTTGGACACAAAACCATAGGCCTATTCTTGAGATTGGCCGGAATTCAGGAAGAAAACAGGAACTTAGGAAGATAGCAGGTGTTGCACATCAATAAGGCAAGCTACAGTCCATTCATAAATGGGGCAATATGAATGCTGAGAAGCTTTCTACTAGACAAGACACATCCATTCATGAATTCTCTTTTCTAATGTCTACAACCACGGACACAGTGAGATACACAGACAGAGAAACACTCGCCATGTTAAACGACTTACTAGAAACAGTCACTTCCAACGAAACAAACTGACTTTCCTACCTATTCTCAGAAAATGAGACAAAACCACAAACCCACAACCACACCCACAAAGGCACCTTCTTCCCCCAAGTAGGTCTTTGACTATCCGGAGTGTCCTCTGACTTGTAGGCCATAATATGTTCCCCCAAAATAGCCTGTCCTGTCTCAGATCTGGTCTCCTTGGCAAACTCTGTGAACTTCTCAGGAGCCAACGGTGAGCCACTAACTGCTTTCTCAAGAAAAGCAACGCTTCCGAGCTTTCCTGGCATTTGTTCTTCTCACGTCTGAAGGTACCAAGAAAGACTGACTGTCCTTGGTAAATTCAAAAAAGTGAGACCACAGGGATGGGGACTGGGACTAGCTCTGTGTGCCTGGCTTCCTGGATCCAAAGTTCAGAAAGTTCCATCACCAAGGAAGTGAGGTGAGGTCATTTCCTTCCTGAACTGAATGAGGTCCCTGTCTTGGCAACCACTTTGTCTTAACTGTTGCTTCCAAGGGTCCCATGAGATTGAGGCTGCCCCTACTTCCTGTGACACTTTCACAAGTTAGAATGGTATATCAACCATAGGCACCCAGGAATAGATCTCCACACAGCCCTGTTTTGGTCCATGTTCTCTACATTAAGAAGAGAATCTGATTCAGACACAACCTTTTATCCTGACCGGGTTGTTTGCCATGGAAGATGACTTTTGCTCTCTCAGGTCCTTCATAGCTGCCTACATCTTCTCCAGGGATCATTTCTGCATGGGCCTTTGAGGTTCTCAGCAGGTGGAAGTTTCCCTACATTTCTTTATTGTAAAATCAACTCTTTCTCTGCTCTTCTATAAAGTTAGATTGAGGGAACAGTGTATGATTATGGTTAAAAACATGTTTGATTTGGGTTAGAAATCATTGTGCTGGATGAATAATGTTATTGGGAACTTGCTATGTGTATAAGAATATATAGGTGTAATATATGTATGAAAAAAGAAATCTAAGTATGATTTGAAGGCCAGAAGGGCATTGGGCCCTTGATTGGGATACGCAGCATTGAATTACGTTCTGCAGAGATGTCTCAGATAAATCGATATACAATGGCATAGGTCCTTGTACCTTGCATGAATTAATGTAGAAGGAACATCCAGTCAAAAAGGGATAGTCGGTAGTGAAAGGTTAATAAAATAGGTACTTGTAATTTCCTGTTTTTCTGTATGCTTAACAAAACACTGTTGAAATCTTGAGAAATGTTTGCTAATCTTGTTCTAGAATGTACTGTTCCCAACTGCCAAACTGCAGAATGTACTGCCTCACTCGGTGTCACGCGAACCGTCCACTCACCCTTACACATCAGTAAACTTCCCTCCCTTCCCTCTCCAAGAAATGTATGTAAGCTCTGCATAAGCTGTTCTCAGAGCTCTCTGATCTATTTAAGTTAGCTGTGAGCCCCAGCAAGCTGGACCCAAAAAAAACCCTTTGCTGTTGCATGAGACAGTCTCTTGGTAGTCTCTTCCTCCGACACTCGCCTGACCTTTACATATTGAGGTTCCACCGAGTTCTGGCAGTGGCGGATGAGAGACCCCCAACGGGCTCCTCTCGGAGCAAGTAAGGCACCTCTTTCTGGTTTCAGGTGTCATGTTAGGGCTTGGCAAAATTGCTGGCGATGAAGAGCCTGGGGTCTCTCCAACGGTGGCTGAGAGACGTGTCACAGAGACATAGGGCACCACCATGTGGGACCCCGCAGAGGACTCGGAGAATCAAGGAACAATTGCTTCATCGACTCAGTGATATTTTGTTTTAGATTAGGTATTGCCATCCTATCGGGTTTTGCCGGCTACGCATTCCTGGTCTCAGTGTTGGACGTCCATTGCCTGTCTTCATGGTCTTGTCTTATCTGTGTCATGTGACTTTGCTTTTACTGTTTGTGTACCTTTCATTATGGGACAGAGCACTTCAATGCCTCTGTCCCTGACCCTTGATCACTGAACCAAAGTCCGCTTAAGGACTCAGTATCTTTCTTTTTTTAGTAAAACGCTAGACCTGGCAGACTCTCTGTTCCTCAGAATGGCCCATTTTGGAGTCGTATGGCCCCTAGAAATATCTTTCTACTTCCCACTAATTTAAAAAGTCAGAGATATTGTCTTTCAGCCAGGGCCACATAGCCATCCTGATCAACAGCCATATATCTTAACTTTGCCGACCTCTGCAAATCTCCTCCTCCATGGGTGAAGCCTTTCCTTGCCCATGCCTCTGCTCATACTCCTTCCCCCATGATCTCTCAAACCCTCACCTCTTCCACCTCCTCCACCCTCTGTTCTCCCTGAGTCACAAGATTTGACTCTACTGGACTCTTCTTCCCCTCCTTATCCACTGCCCTCGTCCCCTAACACACAACACACTCTAAGTGATTCCCCTGCTTCTGACTAAGCCTCTCTACCATTGGAGGAAGCTAAGCCGGTAATAGGATCTGATAATGGACCGATGTTCATGGCCCAGGTAAGTCAGGGGTTAGCCAGGAACCTGGGGATTAATTGGAAGTTATATTGTGCTTATAGACCCCAGAGTTCAGGACAAGTAGAAAGAATGAATAGAACAATTAAAGAGACCTTAACGAAATTAAGCTTAGAGACCAGCATAAAAGATTGGACTATGCTCCTGACTTATGCAATGTTTCATGCAAGAAAAAATCCTTCTGTTTCTTTGAGTAGCCTTACCCCCTGAGAAATTCTTTATGGTGGCCCTCGTCCAGTAAGGGTCCTAAGCCCAACTGTAAGACCTAAGGATCCATTTCACACCCTCTTGGTTGACAGACTTAAAGCTCTTGAAAGAACTCAGTGATACCTGTGAAAACAGCTGGCCACTGCCTACCAAACTGTGTACCAGGGGATTCCACATCCATATCAAATAAGAGACTTCATGTATGTAAGATGACATCAGGTGTCATCCCTGGAACCCTGCTGAAAAGGACCATACCAGGTGCTACTTATAACACCTACAGTGGTAAAGGTATACAGAATCACTTCCTGGATCCATGCCTCTCATCTCAAGCCTGCTCCTTGTCCAGAATCTTTCTGGAAACTATAAAAGACTGGTAACAGTTTCAAATTGTGTATTCGCCATGTGGATAAGGTTATATACTCTCCCCTTGGCCACAAGTAGTCCTAACCCTCATCAGCCTGTTAAGCAGCGATGGCTGATCACAAATCCTACTGGAAAAGAGTATAATCTATCTCGCATACAGCCCCCTTAGGGACCTGGTGGCCATCTCTCCACCCAGACATTTGTCAGCTGGCCATAGGTCTTTTTTATTGGGATATCCCTGATGAAGAAAATCCCACTAAAATACCATTAAATCCCTTCCGTACCATAGATAATGGAAACAAACATTATGGATGTAGGGACATGCGAGCCAGATGCGGTTGGCTAGCCTAGATTACTATGTTTGCCCAGCAAACTATCAAAGCCACAAACAGTAACGGCTGTGTGGGGGAAAAGCTGACTTTTTCTGTATTTCATGGAGATGTGATCATACAGGGGCTGCCTGATGGAACCCCAATACTTCATCAAATTCAGTACACAGCATTGGCCATATTACCAAGTAGAAAACAGAAAAAGGATGGCCCCCAGAGGTTCTCTAGATCCTCAAATTTTGCGTGACCTTTTTAACTTCTGCAAGTGCTCAAAAGGGTGAAAGGAGATTCCCCTATGTGGAAGCCTTTTCCCTCCTTCACTCACATCCTGAACTATGCTTCTCCAATAGATTTTTATCCTCAGCCTTCTGGTCCAGACTCTCTGCTGTCACTCCCACCTCAGCAACCTGATTTCTCCCCTCCAATTACTAGATCAGAAACCCAAACCTCCACCAGTTCTCAGACAATTGCCCACTAGTGAGGTAGCAGGTACTGAGGTACCCCTCCACCGACTCATTCCTCTCTTCTCCTGTCAGTGCCCTCACCGGGTCCCACCAGGTCCTCTTTCCAGCTAACCCAAAGCTCAAACGAGCTGAGGAGAGCTCTCAGACCCTTATCCAAGATGTAATATAAATGGCCATTAAAGTTGCTTTGTCATCACTGAAAACAGGTTACTAAAATTTAAAGTCCCTCACAGAATTTTGGGATACTCACTCCCGTTTTCTGCTCTGCTCTACCTGTTCTACTGCTGAAGTTTTGTTGCTAGGAAATTCCCAAACCCCTTTCCAATTATTCTTTTACATCTCTCTTTTTCCTCATTCTCAGATCCTCAGAGCTTCTCTAAGCCCCACCTTCCCCGTATTCCCCCTCTGTACCAGGCCCACAGAAAAGTCTTAAATGTCCTTCTCCAGAAGTCTTCACCATGGCTGAATTTAGAACTTTCAGCATAGAGTTTCTATAAAGAGTTCAATGTAGATAAACTTTCTCTTTTTGTATTGCCCTGTTCTACTTGGCCACTGGCTAAAAAACTCAGTAATTCTAAGCTAGACAACCCCTAACTTGTTTTTCACAAAATATGTGAACAAGGCCTCTGGCCTTCAGCTGGGGCTTCACAGAAATGGCTACATTTCTAAGATAAAGAAATTACCAAATGGGCTCCGTTGTAACAGCTGGCAGGGGGAAAATAAGAAAGGGAATAAAAAGCTCTCCCCCTCCCATGTGTCCTTGAAAATTTAACTTGCCCAGAACAGAGGAAAAATCAGAAACAAATACTGCTTTTTTGAACTTCTGCAGACTGTAAACTTCTGAGCCCCATCCTTATATGCTGGGTACAAAATTCTGAAACTACCTAAACTTGAGTTTCAGGGGATTAATTGATTACAACAGAAGCAATGCCCTCTGAATCCGGTTGCAACAAAATAGGACTGTTTCCCTGTCTTCAGTGCTATCTTAGGTGCCTTGCCTTGTCTGTCCCTACAACAGCATAATTCTATATACTTAAACATTGTTTATGTTTTCATGAAATGGTCAACAGATGGGATTAATTTTGAAATGGTGCAGATGTTTCCCAGAGTGCTCTATCATGATGCAGGCTCATTTGAAGATCAAATGGGGGGGGCATACAACCGGTTCCACTGGGAACATGTATCGCTCACTTTAGCCATCCTATTATGAATAGGAGTTGCTGCACGGGTGGGCACAGGAGCCACTGCCATTGTCCATGGGACACAACAAATGACCCAATTAGAAGCAGCAATAGAGCAAAACTAAGATATTAGAAACCCCCATCAGAGCTTTGCATGAATCTTTAACCTCTCTCTCTGAAGTTGTTTTACAGAACAGTTGAGGGTTGGACCTCCTCTTTATTAGAGAAGGGGGCCTTTGTGATGCATTGAGGGAAGAATGTTGTTTTTATGCTGACCATACTGGAGTTGTAATAAAATCTATGAGTAAATTTAAAAGACACCTTGAAGAGCATCAACAAGAGAGAGAGGCCCAAAAAGGGTGGCTTGAGTCTTGGTTCACACACTCCTCCTGGTTAACTACGTTTTTATCAACCTGGCAGGTCCAATAATAATCCTCATATTATTGCTAACTATAAAACCCTGTTTGCTCAACCGTGTAATTTCTTTTCTCCAGGCTCAAATTGGACGAGTTAAACTTATGGTAATACCCCACTAGCAGACATAGAATGTGACACCCTCCAATGATCATTTTTATGATTAAAAGTAGCCAGAAGAAGAAGTGGGGAATTAAAGGTTAATAAAATAGGTACTTGTCACTTCTTGTTTTTCTGTATGCTTAACAAAACACTGTTGAAATCTTGAGAAATGCTTGCAAATCTTGTTCCCAGAATGTTCTGTCCCCAACTGCGCAACTGCAGAATGTACTCCCTCACCCAGTTGCACGCAAACCACCCACTCGCCCTGACCCATCAATAAAATTCCCTCCCTGCCCTCTCCAGGGAAAGTATATAAGCTCTACTTAAGCTATTCTCAGGGCTATCTGCTCGATTCAAGTGATCTCTGAGCCCCAGCACGCTGGACACCCAAAAAACCCTTTGATGTTGCATGAGATAGTCTGTTGGTTGTCTCCTCCTCTGAAGCTCGCCCCACATTTACTTGGATGATTGAATGTAGAAGAGAACATCCAGTCAAAAAGGGATAGTCTATAGCATTAGGAAGATAGTCAGTACTTTTAGGAAGAAGGGTGAGTATAGGAATTGGAAAAAAAGTTCTTTAGCAATAGGGTTTCGATTAGAGAGTGAATGTAAATGTCAGCACAGGTGAAGAGTCAGTCACAATGATGAACTGGGGAAAATATGTAGGAAAGCAGATATCAATAGAGACATTACGAAAACAGGCAAAGTATAAAGTGAGTGATAGGATTAGATATTTTGAACAGGGTTGAGTTTACATATATAATCTTAGGAAGAAACAAATATGTAGTCACAAATAGGATTGACATTTGAGATCATTAGGCAAATTTCAGGTGGATGAATATTTCTCAGAATAATCTTGTGAATAGTTGATTATAAATCCACATACATAAACATGAATGAATTTAGGGAGTGTATATAAGACACATATATTTCATATTTTGAAAAATCTGGAGAGTGTATATATATATATATATATATATATATATATATATATATATATATATATACAAAACACACACACAGACAAAAAAGTAGCAATATATATGTCAATCAAAATTCATTATAAAATACGCATCATCCAGAGATCTAAAAATATTAATTTTACTGAACATGGATTTATGTATAATGCTGTTCAACTAGCAAGCTCACCCATAGGTTGAATATCCAATTCCAACAAGTTTAGTAGGAGTGATCTCTTCTAACAATTTGTATCTGCCAAGTCAGCCACCTCAAAGAATGTACGTGTGGTACCAGGTAGGAATCTATATGTGCATATAACAATACAGAGAAAGGGAGACAGGAATTCACATATTTGTTAACCTTAAAAATACATGGACAACTATTTCAACAACAAATCGACTAGATTCATAACTCCAACTCTGTATCATGCAAAAGGCAAGTCCAACAATACACCAGGCCTACTCTGAACTGCTTGTATTTCTATTCTGTTTGGGTTAGTTTTCTCCATCATATTAGAATTAGTAGTCAGAGTCTGGTCGGGTATGGGTTAGAGTCAGGGATTCAGTATTTTGAATGGAAAATAGAAAACTGAATCCAATGTGTATGCAAATATATGCTACAGAAAATTCTTCCCACTCTCCTCCAGAACAATGCCTTGACATTACCTTCGCCCCAAGTAAGACACAATTAGAGGAGAAGAGTTAGAAAATCTGTGAATACCTATCAGGAATGGAAAATGCTCCAGATTTCACATCTTTGGAGGTGGTAGAGGAGTTTCCAAAAGTAAGGGACAGGGTAAACACTCCACAAACATGGAGCTCTGCTGGCCTAAAGACTTTTTGAGAACCTGCCTTTGAGGTTGGGCACTTAAAATATATGTTGTTTTCATTAGCTTTAGCTTTATTTGTAGTGAGACAATCAAAGCTCGATCTGCTTCTATGTGACCTGGAGGACATGGTTATTTATTTTCCAATAAAAATGAGGCAGCAGTGCTGAATTCTCTCTTTGTAGGTAAACTGTGGCCACTGAGGGCTAAGTGTCTCCCCGTGTGGACTGTGACACAACTTGGTCATCCTCCAATTATCGTCGTGTTTTTTGCTGCTGCACTGGGAGTTTGGTATTTGCTTCAAGAAATACAATGAGTTCAAATGGGAGACAGTGCTGAAGGGAGTTCTGTCAGCTGTGGTGGGCATGGTCTCAAGGAGAATGCAACAACCAGGGTTCTATCCCACGTAGCTTGCCCCCTTGACAATAGCAACATGATTCTGAACTTTGCCCTAAAACCTCTCCATATAAAAATATGCCTTTACATATATGGGTCTGATGGCTGCACCATGTCAGTCTCAAGCCATTTGGAAGCCAATGGAAGATCCACATGGCCCCACCACAGATGTTTTATCACTCACTTGCATAACACTTCTCTAGGCCCACTACTCACCAGGCTCCTACTTACTAGCATCTCTGTTCTACACCATTTTCATGAAACCCAGTCAATCAAGGCCCTGTCTGGTATATTCATGATCATCAACAGGACATCAAAGGTTCTCCAGTGATATCTGGTCATGGGAATTTTAAAAATTTCATGGTAATTATCTAGCAATTTTTCATGGATGAAGTTGGAGGCACTGTGGGTTTCAATTCATTCAGGAACCCTTAAAGGGTTAGGAAACTAATTTCAGGCAAAGCTCTGGAGTACTCTCACATGCAAGGCTACCCAATGAGTGGCCAAAAAGTCACATGAAGCGAGGCCAATTGAGGTCTATAAAGCGAGGTCCATGTGGGTTTTGAATCTCTATAATGCATGCCAAGTCTTTCAGAATAAAATCATGTAATATCCTGGCTGAGATTCACAGTGTTCTGTGGAAAGCCAACCTGTGCCTAGATCTCAGGTTCCAATGGCAACTTCATGCCTGGCCTCCTAAAATCCCAACACAATTCATGGCAATACTTCTCTCAGGTCAGTTCCAGAACTCAGTCTATAAGGAGAATCACACCAGAGTTCAAGTCCAGGTGGACCCAGACAACTCTTCCAACCGCTACTCAAATGAAAACAATTAAAACCAGAATACTCCCTCATGGCCCTATTCTTCTTCCATATAGACACTAATCATAACCTCTTCCTGGAGTTTTCCATGAGTTGTGCAGTCCAAGAAAATGTCCAAAATAAGCTTCTTGCACCTCTTTTGCCTAACTTCAGCGTGGCCTGGGCACCCTTCCTGTGAACCTGGAGTGATCAAATAGGCCTGCCCTTAATACTGCTCCGCTTATCCAATTTGAGGCTCTCTGACTGTGGGGTCTAGATTCTTTATGTGAATTGGAGTCATGAGAAAAGCCAAGACAGTGTCCAAAATCAGCTCGCTTTTTCCTCATTTGCCTAAAGTCAGGGTGGCCTGGACACCGTTTCTGTGAACCAGGAGTGATCAAATAAGCCTGCCGTTAATACTTCTGTGTTTCTCCAATTTGAGGCCTACTGATTTCAGGTATCAATTTCCTATGTGATTTGGAGTTACTCGAAAACCCAAGCACCTCTGCAGGGAATTGAAGAACTCATTTGACCCAAAGAATCCCTATTCTCACTTGATGGAGTTCAGGAACCTAACAGAAGAAGGCAAGAGACTTCATCCATAATGAATGATTTTTTTGCCATTATGGTTTTGGATGCACACAGGGGATCATTCTTTAGATGCATCAGGTGCTGAGAATCTAACTCAAAGCCACACACATGGCCAAGAGACTAATTCAGACACATCCCTTCCCAAAGCAATTAAGCAAAGAGCCACAGGTGATGCCATTCATTTCCATTTGAAAACTGTTTACTTCAGGCTTCACAAAGGGGTGGATTGAGGCAAAGAACTTCCTGACATTCAGTGAAAAACAACAATAAGTAAGCAAAAGGCCCAAACCAGGGTTTCTCCACTGAGACTTTCCTGGTCACACTGATATCTGAGTTTTCTGAGATGCTCGCAATTCTCTTCAGCTATCCAGTACATGGCCATGTCACAGAGTTGGAGGTGGTACATATTTTGAACACAAATCCATGAGCCTATTCTAGAGAGTGGCCAGAATTCAGGAAGAAAACAGCAACTTAGAAAGATAGAAGGTGTTGCACATCGACAAGACAATCTGCACTCCATTCATATATTGGGCAGGTTGAAATATGGGAAGATTTACACTTGACAGGACACATCCATTAATGCATTCTCTTTTCCAATGTCTACAACAATGGACACAGTGGGATACACAGACATAGAAACACTCACCTTGTGAAACAACTTACTAGAAACTGTCCACTCCAAACCAAACCGCCTTTCCCATCTATTCTCAGAACATGAGACAAAACAATAAACCCACACACACTCCCACAAAGGCACCTCCATCACCCAAGTAGGTCTGTGACTATCCAGAGTGTCCTCTGACTGGTGGGCCATACTATGTTCCCCTGAAATGGTCTGTCTTCTCTCAGATCTGGTTTCCTTGGCCAACTCTGTGCAGTTGTCAGGAGCCAGTGGTGAACCACTATCTGCTTTCTCAGGAAAGGTCCATCTTCAGAGCTTTCCTGGCATTTGGCCATCCTCACATCATTAGGTACCAAGAAAACTGACTCTGTCCTTGGTAAATCCAAACAAGTGAGCCCACTGGGACTGGGACTGGGACTGCCACTTGGTGCCTGGCTTTTTGGATACCAAGTTCAGACAGTTCCATCACCAAGGAAATGAGGTATGTCACTTTCTTTGGAACTGAATGAGGTCACTGCCTTGGCAACGACTTTGTTCTAACAGTTGCTTCCAAAGGTCCCATGAGATGGAACCTTCCCCTACTTCCTGTGACACTTTCACAAGGTAGTATGGTATATCAACCATTGGCACCCAAGAACAGCTCTCCACACAGGCCTGGTTTGGTCCATCTTCTCTACAATAAGAAGAGAGAGGCTGATTCATACATATCCCTTCATCCTGACCAGGTTGTTTGCCATGGAAGATGACTTTTGGTCTCTCAGGTCCTTCATACCTGCCTACAACTTCTCCAGGTATCATTTCTGTATGGACCTTTGAAGATCTCAGCAGGTGGAAGGTCCCCAAGTTTCCTGTATTGTAAAAACCACTCTGTCCCTGCTCTTCTGTAAAATGAGATTGAGGGAACAGAGTATGTTTAGGGTTAATAACAGGTTTGATTTGGGTTACGAATCATTCTGTGCGATGAATAATGCTATTGGGAACCTGCGATATTTACAAGAATATAGAGGTGAAATATAAGTATGAAAACAGAAATCTAGGTATGATTTGAAGCCCAGAAGGACATTGGGCCCTTGATTGGGATACTTAGCTTTGAATTATGCTCTGCAAAATTGTCTCAGATAATTCGATATACAATGGCATAGGACATTTTATTGAATGTAGAAGAGAACATCCAGTCAAAAAGGGATAGTCGGTAGGATTAGGAAGATAGTCGGTAGGTTTAGAGAGAAGAGTGAGTATAGGATTTGGACCAAAAGTTCTTTAGCAATACGGTTTCGATTATAGAGTGAATGTAAATGCCAGCACATATGAAGTGTCAGTCACTAGGATCAACTTGGGAAAATTTGTTGAAAAGCAGATATCAATAGAAACATTATGAAATCAGGCAAAGTATAAAGTGAGTGATAGGATTAGACATTTCCAACAGGGTTGAGTTTGAATATATAAATTAGGAAGAAACAAATATGTAGTCACCAATAGGATTGACAATTGAAAGCATTAGGCAACCTGGACATGGATGTTTTTAGTAATTCATGTACACTTTACATTTAGGCTTTGGTACAATCATAAATGTGACCTTTACATTTTTTTGTCCAGAATATTACTTTGATAAAATGTATATGTACATCAGGTGACATGAGTATGTCTTCCACCATTTCTGCAAGCAATATATTGAAGATGTAAAATTAGAATCGGGGGTACAAAGAGGTGTACCCTGTGTCTATGAATATAGAGATAAAGAATGAATAGACCGTAATGTGAATGAATAATATAACTTTTTTCAACTTTAAAAAATGAATTGATCTAATATCTGAAAAATCACAGGAAATCGTATATTGATAAACAATCATTCATTCCAAGCAGTTATACATCTAATGGTAATATTCGTGTTTTGGTTTATCATGAAGAGTGTGTGAGTTTTGCTTCAAAAGTGACTATGGAAATAATGTGTTTGGAAAGAAGACTCATGAAAATACCAGTAAAGAAACCCTGACAATACATGTGTTCTGAAGCAAAAAGTGATTAAATTTGAAACAAATGCCTACAAATTTGTGAACTTGTGGATGAAATGTATATCCTATGATGTGCAAAAACTGAAGAAATAATAATGTAAAAGTGTTGAATACAAATGAATAAAGAATTACATATCATGTCCCATTGGAATCTACTTGCATTGATGTTAGACTGGGTCAGTTACTGTAGAATAATTAGGATTTGTATGCATCATTCCCTGAAGTTAGTTTTCAGTACTAGGAAACAAATATGTATTTCAGGTGGATGAATATTTCTGAGAATAATCTTGTGAAAAGTTGATTAAAAATCCACATACATGAACATAAATGAATTTAGAGAGTGTATATTAGACACATATATTTCATATTTTGAAAAATCTGGAGAGTGTACACACACACACACACACACACACACACAAAACACTCACAGACATTAAAAAGTAGCAATATAAATGCCAATCGAAATTCATCAGTAAATATATATCATCCACAGATGCAAAAATATTTATTTTACTGAACATGAGTTTACGTATAATGTTGTTCTACCAGGACGCTCCCTATAGGTTGAATTTTCAGTTCCAACAGCATTTAGGAGGAGTGATCTCTTCTCACAATTTGTATCTGCCAAGTCAGCCACCTCACAAAGATGTACGTGTGATACCTGGTAGGATTCTATATATGCATATAAATATACAAGTGTGAATAGGCTAAAGAGAAAGGGAAACATGAATTCTCATATTTGTTAACTTTAAAAACACATGGAGATCTTTTTCTATTAAACATTGACTAGATTTATAACTCCTACCTTGTATAATGCAAAATGCAAGTCCAACTATACAACATGCCTCCAATGAACTGCTTGTATTTCTATAGGTTTGTGTTATTTTTCTCTATCATATTAGGATGAGTTGTCTGAGTCTAGTATGTATGGGTTAGTGTCAGGGATTCAGTATTTCAAAAGGAAAATTGGAAATTGAATCCAATTTGTATGCAAATATATGCTACACAAATATCCTCCCACTCTCATCCAGAACAATGCCTTGAAATTACCTTCACCCCAAGTAAGACACAGTTAGAGGAGAATAGATAGAAAATCAGTGAATACATATCTGGAATGGAAAATGCTCAGGAGTTCACAACCTTGGAGGTTGTAGAGGAGTTTCCAAAATAAGGGACAGGGTAAACACTCCACAAACATGGAGCTCTGCTGGCCTAAAAACTTTTAGAGCAACTGCCTCTGAGTTTGGGAACGTGAAAAATATGTTGTTGTCAGGAGAATTGGCTTCCTTTGTAGTGAGACCATCAAAGCTGGGTCTGCCTCTATGTGACGTGGAGGACATGGTATCTTATTTTCCAATGAACATAAGGTAGCAGTGTTGATTTTCTTCTTTTTAGGTAAACTGTGGCCTCTGTGGGCTAAGTGTCTCCCCGTTGGACTGTGAAGCCATTTGGTCCTCCTCCACTTTTTGTGGGTTTTTTGCTGCTGAACTGGGAGTTTGGTATTTGCTTCATGAAATTCAAGGAGTTCAACTGAGACACAGTGCTGGAGGGAGTTCTGTCATGTGTGGTGGTTCAGAGTCTGCAGAAGAACGCACCAACCACGCTTCTATCCCTCAAAGCTTGCCACATTGCATGCTTGTCCATAGCAACTTGATTCTGAACATTGCCCTGAATCCTCTCCATATAACAAGATGCCTTTAATTACAAGGGTCTGCTGGCTGCTTCATGTAATCCACAAGCCATTTGGAAGTCAATGGAAGATCCACATTGCTCCAACACAGATGTTTTATCACACTCCTACCCACCACAGCTCTAGGCCCACTTCTCAGCAGGCTGCAACTTTCTGGCACCTCTGTTCTACACAATTTTCATAAAACTCAGTCAAGCAAGGCACTGTCTGGTACATCCATGATCAGCAACAGGACATCCAAAGATTCTCCAGTGCCACCTGGTCATGGGAATTTCAAAAATTTCATGGTATTTATTTAGACATTTTTCAAGGATGAAGTTGGAGGCACTGTGGGTTTCAATTCATTCAGGAACCAGTAAATGGTGAGCAAGATTATTTCAATGAAAGCTCTGGAGAACCCTCACAGGCAAGGCTTCCCAAAGAATGGCCAAAAGGTCACATTAAGCCAGGCCCATTAAGGTCTACAATATGAGGTCCATGTGTGTTTTCACTCTCAACTATGGCTGCCAAGTCTTTCGAATGAAATCATGTGTTATCTTGGCTGAAATTCCCAGTGCTCTGTGGAAAGCCACTCTGGGGCTAGATCTCAGTTTCCAAGGGTGACTCTCATACATCGCCTCTTAAATCACAACACAATACATGGCAATACTTCTCTGAGATCAGTTCCTGAACTCAGTCTATAAGGGGAATCACACCAGAGTTCAAGCCCAGGTAGACCTTGTTATGTCTTCCAAGTGTCACACAAATATCCACAATTAAATCCAAAACACTTCCACATGGCACTCATCTTCTTCCATTTACACATTCATCATAATCTCTGGCTGGAGGTTTCCATGAGGGGTGCAGCCCAAGACAGTGTCCAATATAACCTCCCTTGCCCCTCATTTTCCTAAAATAAGGGTGGCCAGGACATCCTTCCAGTGAACCAAGAGTGATCAAATAGGCCTGCCATTAATATGGCACTGTTTCTCCAATTTGAGGCCTACTGACTGTGTGTTTTAGATTCTTTATGTGAATTAGAGTCTTGAGAAAAACCAAGCACTTATGGGCTAGCCTCTGCAGGGTTTTGAGGAACACATTTGAACCAAATTATCACTATTCTCACATGATGGATGACAGGAACCTTACAGAGGAATGCGAGAGACTTCATCCACACTGACTGCTCTTTTGTCCATTTTGGTTTTGGATGCACAGATGGGATCCTTCTTTAGATCCATCAGGTGCTGAGAATCTAAGCCACAGTCTCACACAGGGCCAAAAGGCTGATTCAGACACATCCCTTTCCAAAGCAATTAAGCAAAGAGCCACAGGTGATGCCCTTTCATTTCCATTTGAAAACTGTTTCTTTAGGCTCTACAATGGTGTGGCCTGAGGCAAAGACCTTCCTGACATTCAGGGCATCAGAACAATTGGTGAGCAAAAGGCCCAAAGCAGGGTTTCTTCACTTAGAATTTCCTGGTCAAACTAATATCTGAGTTTTCTGAGATGCTCCCATTTCTTTCAGCTATCCAGTACATGGCCATGTCACAGAGCTTGGAGGTGGTACATATTTTGGACAAAAAACCATGAGCCTATTCTGGAGAGTGGCCAGAATTCAGGAAGAAAACAGGAACTTAGGAAGATTGTTGGAGTTGTCCACCCATAAGTCAAGCCGCAGTCCATTCATAAATTGGGCAAGTTGAGTCTAGACAGGACACATCCAATGATTCATTCTCTTTTCTAATATCTAAAACCACGGACACAGTGGGATACACAGACAAAGAAACACTGGCCTTGTCAAACGACTTACCAGAAACAGTTCACTCCAAACCAAACAAACCGCCTTTCCTACCTATTCTCAGAACATGAGACAAAATCTCAAACCCACACCCACAAACACAAAGGAAGCTCCTTCCCCAAGTAGGTCTGTGACTATTGGGAGTGTCTTCTGACTGGTGGGCCAAACTATGTTCTGATGAAATCGCCTGTCCTGTGTCAGATATGGTCTCGTTGGCCAAATCTGTGAAGTTGTCACTAGCCAGCGGTGAGCCACTACCTGCTGTCTCAGGAAAGGCCCCTCTTCAGAGCTTTCCTGACATTTGTTCATCCTCACCTCAGTAGGTACCAAGAAAGACTGACTCTGTCCTTGGTAAATCCAAAAAATAAGACCACTGGGACTGGGACTGAGACTGGCTCTGGGTGCCTGGCTTCCCGGATTCCAAGTTCAGAGAGTTCCATCACCAAGGAAGTGAGGTGAGATTACTTCCTTCAGGAATTCTTTGAGGTCATTGCCTTGGCAACCACTTTGTCCTATGAGATGGAGGCTGCCCTTACTTCCTGTGACACTTTTACAAGTTAGAATGGTATATCAACCATAGGCACCCAGGAACAGCTCTCCACACATGCCTGGTTTGGTCTATCTTGTGTACATTAACAAGAGAGAGGCTTATTCAGACACAACCCTTCATCCTGGAAAGGTTGTTTGCGATGGAAGATGACATTTGCTCTCTCAGGTCCTTCATAGATGCCTACATCTTCTCCAGGGATCAAATCTGCATGGACATTTGAGGTTCTCAGCAGGAGGAAGATACCCTACATTCCTGTATTGTAAGACGAACTCTGTCCCTGCTCTTCTGCAAAGTTAGATTGAGGGAAGAGTGTATGGTTAGGGTTAATAACATGTTTGATTTGGGTTACGAATCATTGCGAAGGATGATTAATAGTATTGGGAACCTGCGATATTTATAAGATTATAGAGGTGAAATATAAGTATGGAAACAGAAATCTAGGTAAGATTTGAAGCCCAGAAGGGCATTAGGCCCTTGATTGGGATACTTAGCTTATAATTACGTTCTGCACAGATGTCTCAGATAAATCGATAATCAATGGCATAGGACCTTACACCTTGGAAGATTGATTTTAGAAGAGAACATCCACTCAAATTGAGATAGTCGGTGGGATTAGGAAGGTAGTCAGTAGGTTTAGGAAATAGAGTGAGTATAGGACATGGAGCAAAAGTTCTGTAGCAATAGTGTTTTGGTTATACAGTGAATGTAAATTTCACCACATGTGAAGAGTCAGTCACAATGATTAACTGGGGAAAATATGTAGAAAGGAAAATATCAATACAGACCTTATGAAATTAGGCAATTATACAGTGAGTGATAGGATTAGACATTTTCAATAGGGTTGAGATTGAATACATAATCTTAGGAAGAAACAAATATGTCGTCACCAATAGGAATGACATTTGAAAGCATTAGGCAACCAGGACATTTATCATTTTAGTAATCCATGTTCACTTTCCATTTTAGTATTTGGTACAATCATAAGTGTGATTTTTGCATTTTGTGCCCAGAAAAATATTGTGATCAAATGTATATGTAGATCATATGACATGAGTATTTCTTCCACGATTACTGGGAGCAATATTTGAAGACATATAAATTAGTATTGGGGGTACAAAGTGGTGTACCCTGTGTCTATGAATATAGAGATAATGCATGAATAGACCATACTGTGAATAAATATTATAACTGGTTCCACTTTAAATAATGGATTGAATTGATATCTGAAAATATATAGGAAATCATATATTGACATACAATCATTCACTCCAACCAGTTATATATCTAATGGTAATCTTAGGGTTATTGTTTATCATGAAGTGTGTGTGAGTTTTGTTTCAAAAGTGATTATGGAAATCGAAAATAATATGTTTGGAAAAAAGTCTCATGAAAAGACCAGTCAAGAAATATGGAGGAATCCATGTGTTCTGAAGCAGGAAGTGATTGAAAGTGAAACAAATGCCTATAAATTTTCTAAATTGTGAATGAAATATATATCCTGTTATGTGCATAAACTGATGAAATAGTAATGTATCAGTGTTGAATAAAAGTGAATGTCAAAATACACATCATGTCCAATAGGAATCTACTTGCATTGATGTTAAACTGGGTCAGTTACTGTAGAAATATTAGAATTGTGTGCATTATGCACCAAAGATAGTTTTTTTTTAATTTTTATTTATGGTTGTTCAAAACATTACATAGTTCTTGATATATCATATTTCACACTTTGATTCAAGTGGGTTATGAACTCCCATTTTTACCCTGTATACAGATTGCAGAATCACATCAGTTACACATCCATTGATTCACATATTGCCATACTAGTGTCTGTTGTATTCTGCTGCCTTTCGTATCCTCTACTATTCCCCCTGGCCTCCCCGCCCCTCCCCACTTCTCTCTCTACTCCCTCTACTGTAATAAATTTCTCCCCCTTGTATCATTTTTCCCTTTCCCCTCAATTCCTCTTGTATGTAATTTTGTATAACCCAGAGGGTCTCCTTCCAATTCCATGCAATTTCCCTTCTCCCTCCCTTCCACCTCTCATCCCTGTTTAATGTTAATCATCTTGTCATGCTCTTTGTCCCTATCTGCTCTTAGTTACTCTCCTTATATCAAAGATGACATTTGGCATTTGTTTTACTGGAATTGTGTAGCTTCACTTAGCATAATCCAGTCTAATGCCATCCATTTTCCTGCAAATTCTATGATTTTTTCATTTTTCAATGCAGAGTAATAATCCATTGTGTATTAATGCCACATTTTTTTTATCCATTATTCTATTGAAGGGCATCTAAGTTGGTTCCACAGTCTTGCTGTTGTGAATTGTGCTGCTATGAACATTGATGTAGCAGTGTCCCTGTAGCATGCTCTTTTTAGGTCTTTAGTGAATAGACCAAGAAGGGGAATAGCTGGGTCAAATGGTGCTTCCATTCCCAGCTT